>NW_025776800.1:0-124266 GCF_021130785.1 Homalodisca vitripennis | reverse complement strand
ATTTTTCAAATAACAATATATACAATATTTTGAGTTTAAAAAAGTAAACATTTATTCCCTATTGATATGGGGTATAAAATTCTTCATTGTAAATTTTTTTTGTATATATGGGGCGTAAACCAGATTGAATATACTTTTACTAGTAGATTTTCTTATTACAGGAAATACGATGGACATTTTGTTGGAAACAGTGGTAACATTCTTCACATACCGGGCAGAGAGCTATTTTTGTGTGAGAAGGCTTCTTTGAAGTGTGCCTTACATGTTTACTTTTGGTTTAAAAATAGTTTTTAAAGTTCTATGATATAGCTGGATACCAAAAGTTTACTGAATGTGGAGGAATATTTTAAACTTTCATTTTAAATATAATACTTTGAGCCAACTGAAGAAAATTTTGCAAATAGTAATGAGCTATATTAAACTGTTAAAGAATTAGTATTTTTATGCACTTTGACAAATGTAGGATGCAAATGATGATGTAGGTGAGAGGCATGACCTTTCCTACTAACAGCATACGACCTGTTGCTTCGATCAAGAAAAATTTATACTTACAGTATGAAAATTCTAATTCTGTCATAAAGGGTATATTTACTTTCTATTATATCATTATAAATTTTTAACAATTGCATAGTAAAGTAATTAATCATTCATTTAAAAAAGAATAATCTTAGTACATCAACATAATAACAATTTCTCAGTGTCTTAGTGAAAATTGGATTTCATAGGTAAATGAAAATCTAAATAATTAATATAATAGACATAGTTCTTCCTAGTGATTTCAACCGTATAACAACCATTATGGAATGTTGATCTTCACCATAAATATTTAATTTGTTTGTTGAAAGCGTAGGGCAAATATGTGTTACTTTATCTTTCTAGAACGTAGGAAATAATAAACGAGTAAAAAGTATATTTATAGGTAATGTAATATCATTTCCGTCCTTGGCAATCTTTATTTTGTCTGTTTAGAGCATAAGATACTTGTCTGCCAACCTTGAAGTTATAAATGTGTATACATTACAAAAGCACTTGCTTGATAAGCATACAGACACGTACAAATTAAGGTACGTTATTTTAATGCTAGAGTTATGTAAGTTTAAAAAACAATTTATCCATTAATTTAGTTGATGTGTAGACTAATAAAATTGATCAACGGTTTACCTGTTTTAAGTGGTCTTTCATAGAAACCGATCTTATCACTTTCGGCCAGCTCTGAACGAAACTATTCCCCGTCTTCCAGCGAAATAGAATGTTATCGTAAATTGGTTTTGTATCTGCTTAGTTTTACAGCCTATAGAATCCTTTACAACCCCTAAAGTCCTCTTGAACTCTAGGATTACAAGAGTTGTCCAACTAAATCTTTGTTTATTAAGGAATTCATTTAAGCAGAACGAAATAAAAGTCCAAGTATATTAATGAGATTGAAATATTTAATAAATATTATTTTTACTGTCTTATTAAAAATTACTATAATATTTTTCGTTTGCTTTATAGCCTAAAAGGGTATACACAACTGTTCTTATTGTGACTATTACTTAGTATTTTTTTAAATTATTAATACACACTTTTATTTTATTATTTTTATGAGGCAAAGTAATAAATATCTGTTGTAAAAAATTGGGACAAAAAATATTACTAGCAGAAACTTTTAAATCGATATCTTTTTTTGTTATACCTGACGTAAATAGCTAATGGAAGATAAAATATAGGATATGTATTTAAATTGAGATGAGTAAGGTCTAATGATTGGATTAAGATTTAAACTATAAGGTTGTGAAATATTTAAATGAGCAAGGGCTGTAGTGAGAAAATTTAAGCAGTAGGTTCGATTGGAAATACAATACACTGAAATGAACCAACACATATTTTATTTATAGTAGCATCCCATTATATTTATTTAATTCTTAAATAACAAATGGATATCATCAACAGACATATTGAAACATAAAACTTTATTACCTTTACTTTATGTCTTACCATGTATGATAACCTATATGGATCATATAGGATATCATAAAAAGTTATAATCATACTTTAATATTTTAGTAATATTAATAGGGAATATTATAAATTATAAAAACAGTTATGGTGAAAACAAAAAAGATCTTTACGGAAGAAGTTTTTACAGTTGTTATTAAGAACTGTATTATATAGTATATAGCCATTTTCCTAGTATGTATTAAGTTTTGTATTAAGAGAAAAAAAACAAACCTTCAAAAGAATTCTGTTGGTGTAGTGGTAGCATTGCTCACGTCTCCGGCAGAGAGCTATTTTTGTGTGGGACGGCTTCTTTGAAGTGTCCCTTTAGTAACATGTTCCCCTCCTGTTGTAACATGGTTGATGAGGTTCCATAACGAACCTGGAAACTAAAATTAACTGCTTTTTGTGCAGGACACTTCTTACGTTTAACTTTAGATGTAGTCATTTGTGTAAAACTGATAATTTCTTCACCAAAAAATAATTAGTTTCAGTTTTTTGTTTTTAAAAGGTTTAAATACGTGCTACCGAATTAGGAAATAGTTACATAAATATATAATAAGTCATGAAAATGTAATTTTTAAGTTTATTAATTTATAATTGAATGCTTTTATGCGCCTTTTATTCTGATGTAATAAGATTTGTCAATAAAATGACAATAAGTTGAGTTTTTACTATATTTTTGCACTGATTGAATGCCAATAAATAAAATTTACTTTATAAGGATAATATGAGTATACTGTATGTACTACTTTATGAATGAAACACGCAAAAAAATAAAAAAGTATGTTATATAAAAACCGCTAAGTTGCCTCATAGTTGGAATTAGTAAAATAATATGATTCTGATTATAAATATTAAAGATTTAGCAAATGGTGACTATGGTCAATACTGCCTGATTGATTAACAATTTTGTCTGAAATAGTTATGAATGAAAACAAACGTCCGGTCCCGTATATTTATTTACTGTAAAAAATCTTGTTTTTTTTGTTGCTACATACAGATCAGTAGTATTTCATACTCGTAAAACCGGCAACAGTATTGTTCACGGCGTGTTTTGGGTGGTGGGTGGGGGCTTCAGACGCACAGGCCACCGTTGGACTCTTTAAGGGCGGCCTACTTTAGTGCATATTACTTAATTTTAATGATCCTTACATTTTTATGTAAAAAGCCTAAGCAATTAGTAAGAAAATCATTACACAGAGTAAGCTTTCCTTGGAACTCTAAAGCGGTCTTGGACACTAAGAGAGTAAAAGCAGGTTCATCCTGAAAGTCCGGTCCTGTACGACTCTCAGTTCTCCTGAAAGACGCCTCTTCTTTCAATGGAATGTAAAGAGGTTCCGTTTAAGAAATGTTACCGCAAGGCTCTCTATAAATGGATCTGGTGAAATTTTCTCACTCAAACTTCTCTTAAATTTGTGTATTGGCTTTTTGTTCGTTATAGATATGAGTTCAGTGAATACCAGCAATATTAAATCTCCTTGTAAATAGTTATTTGGCATCTAACTCTACCAATCCCAGTACTCATCAAACATTAGCAAAGTTCTTAATGGACACAACAGTATTATTCTTACTACGAGGATTGTTTTCTCAAATACATGCACGTAAATGTATTTTGGCCTTGATTTTGGTTACAAAAATAAAAAAAATGTTACAGAGATCACGATTAGTATAAATATGGCTATGTAGCATAGTTCATCAATCCAGCTCTAGTTAGCTTTACATGACGATTAGCTTTAATACAGCACACTTTAAATACTGTGTGTAGCCGAACTCCCTGGTAATATGTTGGGCGTTTGTTCTTAGAGTCAGGAGAACAAACAATGTAATATAAATATGCGTTTGAAATTATTATTTTAACTTTTCTCTTCCTTTAATGCACATGTTTATTATATTTTATTTCAAAATCTATTACAGGAAAAAAAGCTAAATTTGGCAAAATAAAGTTTTTATGGTATAATACTCAGGAGGACGTTATATTAGCTTAATTATATTACGTTGCACAAAAGAGGGTTTTTAAAATATTTAAAGACCTAATAATGTAAACCTATTGGGATTTATTAATTATTGGAAATAATAGACAAGTATTTTGGTACATCATAAAAATCGTTTAGTTAATTATATTGGCAGTTAATTCATTCCGTGCGCTATACACACAAAGTCTCATTTGATTATAAAAAATCTATGTTTAAGAGTAAAAAATTAATTATTTCCAAAAACATTATCATTGGAAAGCACTTTTAAGCACTTCAAACGTTCGCCATTATGAAACGTAATATGATAATAAAACACTTATCTTCACTTATTACTGCAAGATCAATAACTAAATTTCCCTTATTTGTTTTTTCTTAAAGTTGAAGATGGTTTTCTTACCCTACAACTACCATAAATTGAAATAAAGCCACAGAATAAATAAGTTTAAACTTGTAAAAATGCTCAAATATAATTATAAAAAAAACCGAAGAGAAATTGCGGATATTAATAAATTTTTTTGTTTTAACTCTGAACTTGTAGCTATTCCCAACCTGAAGGAAACAGGATTTTTCCGGACATTTGCCATCGTTCAGTGAAACAAGAAATTAGTAACACTACGTTTCGAGATCTGCAGTAACGTATTGTTACTGATTTCTTGTTTTTACTGAACGATGGCAAATGTCCGGAAAAATCCTGTTTCCTTCACAATCCTTCCATCGTCAAAAATAACCTTCAAACAAAGTATTCCTAACCTATTATACAACTATATAACATTATAAAATTTATCTTTGCGTACAAAAATAAAACTACTCGTAAATTTAAGTTTATTGGTGTTTTTCAATTTTGAAAAGTTTTTTTTGGAATACTATTCCTGTATTTCAGTGCCTTTACATAAATTTAAAATTGAACCAATAATTTTCATTAAGAAACTGTAACTGTAAATCTACAGCGAGCTGAACAGACGTGTCGCGACCACTAACCTAATTATGCGAGGAATTACATTGAACAGGCAGCCAAACATAATCAGAACACTATTTGTGAAACGATTTCTTTGAATATAAATGTTGTCTTTAGTATTAAGCACGAAAAAGATAACTAGATTTGGTTCTAGTTGAGGTTTCAAATAGTGGCTTATCAAATTAAAAGTTTTTGCTATTGCACGAAAACCAAACTATAATTTCAATCTAGCTTGTTCAGCACCTCTTATCCCTATTACTTGTAAACTTTGGTTGCGTACATTACAGTTTACTAATTAACGCTCTACGAGTATCAGAAAGGCTAATGAAGATATATCCTACCTTAGAAAATAAAAACCTATTTTTTCCTGATTACGTTCTAAACTACAATTTAGTGTCTCATTCCACAGAAGTATCGATTATGTAGATTATAGTTGTATTGTCAAATCTGCATGAAGATACACGTTTTTACTAACGTACATACGTAAAACAGGAACGACTAATTGAAACACAAATGACGTAAAGATTATCAGAGTAGCCGAATCTCCGAACAAGTTTCGCTAGGGATATAATGAGATAAATCCCATTGAGGAACTTACACCATCATCGTACTTAATCTTACCCTTATGAAGCATTGAATGTTTAATTTTCAGGTTTACAGCTTAACCTCTTTCACGAGATAATTGCATTCGGACAGACAGCATACACACAGGTCAACAGAATAAAGACTAACTTTGCCATCCCACTTACTTTTAGCCTTTCCTTACAGTCAGCCCATTCAATGGAGAATAATGGAAGTAAGTCTCGGAGAGCTGCATCTCTCTCTCCAGGTTAAAATTAAGAAAATACTCTCTTTTATAAGTCTACAATAATCCTTACAGTATTTGGTTTAAAGTTGTTTGTAAATAGTTTTTTCAAACTCAAAAAATAAGTTCAAGTTCTGTTTTATTGCAGTAATTGCCACACAAATATGGAATTTAAAAATAAAACAATGGTGGCCATTTTTAGGCATAATTTTACCTAGAAATACAAATTATTTGAAATGGTTCACTCCGCGTTACTTCTATATTGTCAGTGGTTTTATAAAGGTTTAAAGATTGGTATTCAATAATGTTTGGTGAAAGTACAAGTTGGATAATCCATGAATTTTTGGATGTCACACACATTCTAATAAACAATTAACAATAGAAATTTTAGCTGCCCAGGAATTACTTATAAAATAAGGCCGGTTTACCGAATCAGCCATATATCATGGATAGCACCATCATTAAATTCGACAATGGTCATAAGAAATTAAGATTTATCATTTCAAACAAATAAATGCTATACAGAAGAAACATTTTCCAGCTCCCTGAGTTACAATACCCAATCAATGTTTCTTTATGTATTGTGTTTTTCTAAGCATGCATATAGCATTTAAACTGAAATCAATTCTTGCCGTACTGACTTATATATTGGTAAACACAATTCTAGTATTTACAATTAAAGGGCGAAATAATAAAAAAACTTAAATATTATTTTAAATAGTTTCAGGCATAATGTTGATTAATCAAAATTTCCATAAGATATATTTAGTTTCAATAAATAATTAATCACAAAATGTCCTTGCTCCATCGGGACTCGAACCCGGAACTCCCATTTGTTGGATGAGCATGCTGCCACCATACCACATATATTTATTTTTTAATAAAAAACTTGTATTTTTATTATTTAACACTTAAATTTAAAATACTGTAATTTTATCTTCTTTTTGAAGCTATTTAAGTTTTTTTTGACGCTTTTTTTTTACTTTTGTTATGCCCATTTCTATTGTTTGTTCCTGCATGGTCTTAAATTTTTCAGTGGTTGGTTAAGCTTCAGTTAATCACGAAAACGCTCCGCCCTTCAACTTGCCTCTACTGAAACTGTTTATTATTGGAACTTTTATTTTAAAATCTGTTGACAGGAGTTTTCTCTTCACTGAGTAAACAATTTTTTTTTTTTTTTTTTTTTTTTTTTTTTTTTTTTTTTTTTTTTTTTTTTCAGAAAATGGTCATTTAGAGGTATTGTAGAAGGGAGGTCATTAAATGTAGCTTTGAGAATACCAATGGTTCTAATAAATCATTTTAAAACTAGTGAAATATTTAAAATTATGTAGCATCAAACATTTATCGTAAATATTAAAAAATGAGTAGATGTTTGGCACGATTTTAACCCACGTTTAAAATCATTCTGTGTAATAAGTATGTTGTTACGTGTAGCTAATGGTTGTTGGTGGAAGTTTGACCGAGAAACAGCGCCCGCATGTGTGACTTCCTTTGTGGCCTTTGACTAATTAATATATTTGGTTTCTGGCAGCCACTAAATACCAATACAGAATTTATATTAATATACAGTGTTCACTTTGAGAGTCGGTTATACAGAAAGGAATTTAAGATGTTCTCCGCAAATCAATGTAAAACCTCATGCACCTTTACTTTCTGTGATACTACCGTTATAGAATATTTCCCATTTGAATATTTAGTTGTTACGTAACCAATCGCTTTTTATCTTCTTGTGAAGTGTTTAATTTTTGAGTATATAAACGGTGAAAGAAAAGAGTGATATTTTCCTGCATAACCCCCAAAATAATAAAAGGGTTTGGATTCGTCTTAAGTATATGTTTTAAACTGGAAATCTTCATTACTATACTACATAAGGTCAGGATGAAGTTTAACGTTTCTCTTATGGGGCTACAACTAAGATGACTGTCAGTACAGGTGGCTCTTAACTGCTTTAAAAATTACAGTGAACTGATCTCACCTTTTTTATGGAAATAGTGACATCCTAAGTGTAAACGATATGTTAAATTTAATATGTACAATAAAGCTAAAACTCTAAGTACTATGACATTTATGTTTAAGCGTGTTTACAAACGAGGATACTATTTACGCGTTTTAAAGTGTTCGTAATAGCTTCTAAGAAAACGTAATTTAAAAAGTAATTAACTTTATTTTCGGGACATGTGTTGTGAACATTTTTTTAATTCTCGAACATAAAACACAACTTTAACACTGCTGTTATGTCATGTGATAAACACAATATTGTTTTATACTTTATCTTAATTTATATTCTAAGGCATCGACCTATAGTGTAAGAACGATCACGAAATTGCAACTTATAATCTAGGTTTTGAACCACGTAAAGGTGGGGAATCTAACATTAAAAATATAATTTATATTCTTTTTGACTATCCAAGGGTGTATTCAGAGGTAAGTGGTTCAACTGCTTCCTGAAATAGTCTAAAAAGTACAAAAAAAGAAAAAACAAGTTAAAGGATTGCAAATAGACACATAATTTTAAGATTATTTTACGTATATTTTAAGAATTTCAATAGGAACAAATCTATTGATTTTGGATTTATTGATTTACGTCAACTAGTACAAAATACCACGTACGCCGTATAGCGAAAAAGGTTGCGTACACAATTTCAAAGCTATATCTAATTAAGTTCTCAATATTATGTCCTGTGATAAAACCGACATAATGCCTAAACAAATATATACCCAAGGTAGAAAGAAAAGTGCCTAACTACTAGGAAGTGATAGGCTTAAACTTTTTTTACAAACTTTTAATATTGACCTTCCCTACATTATTTTTGTTTCTATAGATGAATAATCTAAATGAATTACTACATAAAATTTTTAAATCCCATACGATTGTACAGTTTGAAAAATCTAAAGTCAATAGGTAAGTTTGTTCTATATACTGTACAATTACGAGTGATAGGCTTTGCTGAAAGCTCAGCCAATAATAAATATTGACATAACTGATGGCCTATGAAAAATGATATAAATCCAAACATCAGTTTCAAAATAATTGGACTGCAGTCAAAAGGTTAAACACACTCCTAGAGTTAAACCCTATTTATTAGGAATAATGAAGAAAATTGGATTTTATAATGCATCATATCATAATAGAGTGCTCAGCCAATTACCGCATTCAAAAGAATATCCATTTGCTTCACTATGGTATCACTATAGGGTGGCCCCAAGATAGGAACGGAAATAATTGTTCATAGGAACAGACGTAATATCGGAAGTAAAGATTTGATAAATCAAGTGTGTTTCTTCTCATAATGTTGCTTTACATTATATAAATAATCTTGACCTTTAATCCTGTTGACTAAAATTGATTCATAATTTTATAAGATGTGTGCCACAATTAACAGTGGTTCTTAGAAACCACTTATAATTCTGAGTATATCATTGGGTATATGACAAAATCTACTTGTACATCTACATGTTTTTATTTTAATATAGTTGTTATTATATTATTTATCATTATATTGTTGTTATATATTATTTATTTTTAATACGTTGTTGATAAATGGTTATTATTACGTAGAATAAATTTAAATTATTGTTATTACTATGCTATTAATTTAAATTATTCTGGTACTTTAATCATAAATATTTTTAACTTCTTTACTATTTGTTATTCTATTCAGCTTTTTCTACCAATTTGTGCAATCTTTGAATGTAATGGGTTTACCGTTAATAAATTAAATAAATTAATAATTAATACACTATTTAATATTTATTTCACTATCTAATATTCCATAGTATGATAATATTCAGAAATTTAGTGCCTAATCATGTTTCAATAAAAAATATTTATTCCTTCCAAAAATAACAATTTTTATTTGAGGTAACTATTGCACTAAAATATTGTACTATTTAACATAATTTTAAATACAGCTCCTAAGGTATTAATTTGGTAGGCCAATTCTTAAAAGATAAATTTATGAATTTAATTAAATAAGTTTGAGGGCTTATAAGGAGAATAACTTGGTTGTAAATAAATTTTCAACTATTCTGGTGTTAAACACCCGAGAAGCATGGAACATTAAGAGGAATCCTTTTCAGATAGCGGTCAAATACTTCACATATCAGGCAGCAAGTAATTCTTGTGTAGGACGGTCACTTTACCACCCTTACTACGACATCCTTCTATGTCGCTTGTAATGTGGATAATGGAGTTTATATTGAGAACTTAAAATAGTTTCAAGACTTATTGTTTAACAAAACTATACCGTATTAAAATATATTACTTTTAATCGCACTAAGAATTGGCCTGTCAATTTTATAAAATAAAATAACATATGTTATACATTTAAGCGATCATATTAGTCTAATTACTTATGTATTCGACTAGAAGAGCATTTTAATCGTCAATTTATAATTAAGAACAACAAAAAATTTTGAGGTTCAAATCCCAATCCAAATCTTCTTCTTCTACTGAAAATATCAACTTTGTCTGTTTCTATGTATACGAGACGTATACTCTAACACTGGTAGAAAATTAATGTCTGAGCTGTTGTACAAAAGGTATTTAACCTCCTCTGTATTTTTTAGAACATTATTTGGACACTGTTGACTATTAAAAGTCGAAAAGCAAGTGCTTCTTGATACATGAATATATGGATGTGTTCTGTGTAAATAAAGAGGAAGTTAAACTTGATGGAAATGCTCACATGAAGGGTTTTAAAAAGCTATTAAACCAGCCTGGAGGCTTACTTGTAATAGAGAGGGAGAATAAAGGCTAATACTTCCACTGAACACGTAGAACTGAGTTCCTTTACAAGTACTTCATAAATATGTTTCTCGTCACATCATCAACCTCTGGTTCTTTGTGAATTTCAATTTTATTTTAACATGTAAATAAGCTGGAAGTTGCTCCTGGCCTTTTGCCATACGGTATGTTCATTCTCTGGAACGAAATATTACTCGGTATAAATAAATGCCTCATTTAACTCTACTAGCTACGACGAATAGGTGACTTATATACCTTGCAAATGTATAATTTTACTTATTCACAACATTTAATTTATTATAAAATTTATAAAAAACACGAATATTTGGACAAATTATGTTGCAAGTTTTATATTAACTAATGTACTTGTTTTTGGACTCATCTGAATCTATATAGTAGCTGAAATTGTTCTACAATTTAAGCATGTTTAAAAAACTACAACTCTAATGTAAATTCATTCTCAAGACAGGTATTCTATTACACTCATATGGGGCTGAAAAGTACAGAATGTAAAAATATTAATGCCTCTATGAGGAATTATCAAACAGAATAAGGTGAAACCTACGGAAAAAAATTCAAATTTACACATGCAAGGTTTCAAATTTAAGTTTCTGCTGACTCCAATAACCTAAATTTTATATCTTAAGTTCTACCTATTCCTTCTCTTATAGTTAGTTAGAGAAATATACAATATACATGCTGATAAATAATAATTTGAAACGTTATTCGTATAATATTATACACGTTACGTGAATGCAAAAAATGTTCTGATGTTTTTTTATTGTAATGTATAATTATTAAAGAAAAAGGCCTGTGAACAGTCAGTTTAGGAAATATAGAGTCATCTAGAAATGTGTTTAGGCTCTCTATTTGAAATGGTACTTGATTCAAGATTCAATCCAGCTTGAGCTACAAAAACATTCTTGACAATTCTGTAGTTGAAATATAATCCAGGTACAGTATAGTGAAAAACGGTTTCCTTTATATGATGTTTTAAATGTTATTTTTGCTTTTATTCAATAGTTTTTTATCTGATTGATCATATATTAATTTAGGTAAACAGTGTTTATTTCAATAATTCACGAATACATTTTCCATATATAATTATTATACGGTATTCCAGACTTAGCACATTTTTACACTCTATTTTAGACAGGGACACAAGTTTTCAATAGGAACGCTATCATTTATAGTGTCTGAGGAATATTTCCTAATATTTTGAAGTATTCCAGAAGCAATCAATACTGAGATTAAAATACAAGTATGCTGAAACTGTCAGTAAGATTAAATTAAATCTGTTTCTTGAAGCACGTAAGGAGGGCATAAATGTCAGTGGGAAGTTTCTAAAATTTCGTATTTGCTGTTAACACAAAAACATATTTATTTCTCTATCCGTTTTTTGTATAATTAACCAATTTTTGCAAAGAACTCTGAACGCCTGTAATAGAAATACACTTTATATAGAAATACTGAGATCCCAATTTTCTCTCTGTCTACTTGATAGGCGTACGTAATGCTTGAACCGCTTAGAATATACGGATACTTTGAAATTTTCCTACGCGCCGACTGTGTCATGAAGTTTAAGTTATTTCACCTGTATGTACATGAAGACGAAAAGTTGTATTAATTGTGCAGTTGTTCATAACATAACACAATAAAGTATTTTCAGATGTAATCTATACTAATCACAATACTTTAATGTAAAAATCTATATTAAACTTACAACGGTAAAGATATGTCTTGCTACGAAATTTAATTTGTATTCGTCGATGTGTTACATTAAACTAATTGTAATAATTTACTTCACGTTGTATTTGTCTATAACAAGAGGGAAGCATGTTACGTTACTAAAAAATATATTACATAATGAATTTACGCGTGTTTTACGTTTGTAGATAACACACTAGTACATTATTCCTAACACATAATTGTAATTAAGTTTAACATCAATAAGCAAAATTGTGTACTTAAAAATTAAATGATGGGATTTTTCACTGCAGTGCCAATAATGTGAAGTGACTCATTACATGGTAATTAACTGATAACTATTTTACAAGGGCTTTTATCCAATATAACGATTTGTGTATTTAAATGTGACATGAAGCAGAATTACGTCCTATTATCAGAATTCTGACAATGAACACCAATCCCTGTCTGAGACCTGTTCACTGTTTAGCCTTTTGTTCTCTGTTCCAAACTTGATCTAAGTTTTCTAATAACTTTCCATTACAATAAATAACCTGATACTCGCAGTTGTAAAATTTCTTTGTGATATTTTATTTCCGAAAAGTGATATTTATGGTTTTATTATATTCCTTTTCGAGAAAGTATACTCTATTGACTAAAAATATTACGTATGATTCTCGAGATTATTTTCAGACAGGTTTAACGGTTTTGATAAAAATAATATTTGCTAGAATAAAAATGTAATATTACATGCTGGGTACTCCTTGATATCTTAAGCGTACATATAACAGAGCATTGAAGTATGACTGCAACTACACCTTAAAGTGTCATAATCAGAATAAAATAAACTATTACAGAACATCAAAAAGATATAAATTTTTCTAAACCTTCTTAGGCATGGTTAAATGAATGTAAAACCTCATATATGTGGATATAGTTTTAAAATAACTTTAAAATATCGAGTTTAGCTCCAGATTACCTTTTCCGTTTGTTTTGTGTGGAATGAAACACAGACTTGACTCGTAGAATCTAGATTCATGTTCGTATGAAGAGATACAAAAAAGAAGTCGGTGATATGTGTGCAGCTGATGATGCAAAGATAATATCTATTAACCTAAATCACACTTTCTTTTTATGTTTTTTACTATAGGTGTCTCTGATGTGGACTCGACGTCCGATTCCAGACGCTGTGCAAATAAGATAAACTGGAAGTAAACTCATTATTTATACTAAATCAACTTTTCCCACCATCTTACTTAGAGATTGTGTCAGAAACATCGTAACCCTCACTATTGTGTACCTTATAAAACAATGGGAGACCTGTATTTACACTAGAATTGTACAACTTGTAATGTAGGTGTCTGTAATGTCAAAAGGATTTATACAGATAATTTTGTGCATCTTATTTGACAGGTTTGAGTCTATACAGAACAAAACTTGACCAGATTACTGGAGTTAACTTAATGATGACGTCAGATCCCAGACGGTACACAAAGTGGAAGCTGAACTGGCGTTAAACTTAAAATTTAAATTTAAATATTTTTATTATTATAAATGGTGTACAAAGAATTTGTTGCAAAAACTTGACGGGAATTGTAATATCATAATTACATATACGATTCTATCATCCTTAATCATTGATAAAAATTTAGAAATAGCTAAAGTAATATTCTTTCCAACTTAATATAAGAATTTTTACTTAAACGTTTAATTAACTGCATATAGCTCGCAAATAGTGTGGCTCATTCTCCTTCTTTCCAATATGACAATTTACAAATCACATGGGTTTAGTCAATAAGTGCAAAGAAATTTCGCCTTAATATCCATGATATTTCAAAGTAAAAACTGAAATAGTTTTATTAAGGGTTCCAACACAATAAGATCTAATATGGCCTAAACCATGATTTCTTCGATAAGACTTAATAAAATTATGTCATTTAGAAATCTTTAACATAAAATAAGTGAATATAAAACTTTGGCAATGTACTTTACTTGTTGCAAGATAACATCTTTTGAATTATATAAAATTTAATAGTGAAAACAAAATAGTGCAATTTAGCCTAGCAAATATTTTAACAATATTCATTAATATAAAAACTAATATTAATTGCTATCTCAACTACACGAATGTAAATAATTATAAAATTCCTCTAACTTTGTATTCTCCTAACTAACATTAAAATATTTTAGGTGATACTAAAAAATGAACTAAATAAGATTAAAAAACATGGAAATAATACGAAGTCTGAGAATAAAATATTGTATGGTTATTTAAAATTCATTTCTTTAATTATTAGAACCTGAAATAGGACATTTTACAAAGGCCAGTGTGTTGTCTTGAAAACTGTAATACATTCTAAAAGGACGAAGGGCAGTTACAAGGTCAGTTGGCTGAGAGGGAGAGATATCCTGTGAGTTATGGCTGACAGCTCGAGCTGTTCGACCGGAGTAACACTTTCACTTTCTGTCTCACAGCACAATTTCACTTTCTGTCTCACAGCACAATTTCCACGTGTGTAGCAATTCGTTTATATTAAACTCTACAGGTCTGTGTATGCTGTTTTAAAGTTTAAATATTTTTACTGAAGATAATTTACCTTAACACAATAAACATGGAAATGGAATTTGAAGCTCTTTGCTTAGCTAATAGAAACAAATATCTTTACTCTCTTAGATACTCTAATCATGTTGAAATGTCAGTAACTAAAACAATGTAGGAATACGCCAAACAATATATCACATAATGGGCTGAGCTGATATTGCGGATAAAATTCAAAACTATTAATTATCGTAAGGTATATCATTAAGGTATCATATTGATCAAGGTATCAAGGTAATATTCATGATCCATTGTTGTTAAGGAATCAGAATATAAAGAAGAACGTTTACAACAAAAGACTGATTATCCTGTTTGTAGGTCAAGCATTATTACCAGAACAGGATTTACATCGTACATGCATTCATATATTATTCACTAAGGAACCTTTACGGCATTAGTTCAATATCAGGCTGTATATTTTAAGCCAGAATAGAAACTATGTGAACGTAACAAAGACAGCTTGTCACTGCTATTCCTCAGCACAATACCAGACCGCGGCTTCTGTGACATCATCCAATGACAAATGGTATCGTGTTTGTTCTCTTATCTGGGTTATACAGCAGTATTCACACTATTACAAGTAAAAAGTGTTATAATTTGTCACTGCCATTCCTCAGCACAATACCAGACCGCGGCTTCTGTGACATCATCCAATGACAAATGGTATCGTGTTTGTTCTCTTATCTGGGTTATACAGCAGTATTCACACTATTACAAGTAAAAAGTGTTATAATTTGTCACTGCCATTCCTCAGCACAATACCAGACCGCGGCTTCTGTGACATCATCCAATGACAAATGGTATCGTGTTTGTTCTCTTATCTGGGTTATACAGCAGTATTCACACTATTACAAGTAAAAAGTGTTATAATTTGTCACTGCCATTCCTCAGCACAATACCAGACCGCGGCTTCTGTGACATCATCCAATGACAAATGGTATCATGTTTGTTCTCTTATCTGGGTTATACAGCAGTATTAACATTAGTACAAATACAGAGTATTATAATGGTGCATTGATAGAAAAACAAATGTTTTTAGAACAACCACTTAAATTAATTGTGATACATTCTATCAGTAAAATATAATAATTCTGTTAAAAACTAACTTTTACTTATACTTACTAGTTGTTTTATATTTTATAATAATTAAATTTATAAAACACTGCAAATACAAAAATAATTATAAAATTTCGACTTAACTTAACAATGATTTAATGAGAAATAAGTATTAAAGGCTGAGATTTAGTGAAATCTATTCATAATCGTAAGCGTGGAAAAATGTAATTTTTGACTCTCTGTTTTTCCGTTTACACAATATCTCGAAAACGAACATACCTATATACTCGAAGATTTAGTTTTATTTGAGGAACACTCAGTTTGCTGATCGTGAATATCACTCCATGAGATTTGGCTGAGTGTTAGCGAAAACTTTTGCGTTGGTAAAAGTGAATGTAACGAGGAAAATAACAGTATAAATAAATTTGTAAATAAACGAAATACCCCAATAATAAATTCACAGTTATAAAGTATTAACATATGTAGCATAACTATTCCAACACGTACAACGTATGTATACTTTTTTATTCAAACAATGGTATTAAACAAAATTTAATTACACATAAATCTAAATGTATTATATGTCAATATATATATCGAGAAATATTTCATATTTCACCTTTAAATTTTGCATAATTTTGCATGAAACTTCATTTATATAAAGCAAGCATTAAGAGTTCCATGATGTGCAGTTTTTTAAGTAAAATATTTTTGTATGATCATATGTCTGTCTATTTGTTTACAGATTACTGTTTCATGAAATAAGCTACAAATGTAAAGTATTTTATAAAACCTAAGCGAAGCCTGTTACGACACATGATGTAGCGAACTTCTATCTTATACAACATAAAATTCTTCTAATCATTGGCCAGACTCGAGTGATTACATGGAAAATTACACATTAATTTGATACCTACAAGTAAATTTATAAAAGTTTTCGTACACAGATAACAGTGTCCCGTATTTCGTAAGAGTCAAAGAAAAGAAAATATTCCATTTCTAGTCGCGGAGTAATTTTTTGAAACCACCAGATTTACAATTCTTCAACAATAAATCATAACACATCGTCGGAGGGGTTTAGCTAAAGTGGACCTCTCCTGCTTTTGAAATTTACTTTTACTTGAGTCTTTCACCGGTAATAACTTTACTTATGCTAATAATCTATGTATCAACGATATTGTGTTTAATCTAATAAATTCAATAAGATCGTGTTGCTTTCTCTATTTACTTGCCTGCCTAACTCCCATTCATATTAAACTTTTAGGCTGCAGGCCATTAGATAAAAGTGTAAAGGTACATACTTAAATAAAAATTTACTTAAGAAAGTTACGTAGTTATTTAAAGTGTTGACATCCTCATAGGTTCATTATTCATGCTTTCTTAACAACGATTATAGTCCAATTAGGATCAATGTAACTTGACATGTTCCACGATATTGAATCTATACTTAGGTACACTCTTCTTTTTAAAAATCACAAAGTTTTTATTGTCAATAATCTCTGTACCCCTTTGATTGAGTAATATTGTTAGAAACAAATAATGGCAAAGTTTTTATGAATTGATAGTTGTTACGGAAAACGTTTTTGCCCAGCAAAGTCTCACATGCGATGACATGATTTCATATTTTTTCCAATCATTATTAGTTGAGATGGGATTTTGTATAGGATCGACTTTTCATATATAATGTTATTCATTATCTATTTCCATATCAGCTGTGTCATATTTAATTCATATGTGTTTATTTTTTAGAATTTTTTTTCGTTTATAAATACTCTGGTAATATATGCTACTGGTACGTAAAGTTATAACGGCAATCCTTATACATCTGGTAAGTTCACTGAAAATGTATATTTAAAATGATAAATATTGATAATTTCGTATTAAATTTTAGCTCATAATATGATAATGTTAGTACAAAAAAATTGCTTTACTTGATTTCCAGAATAAAAATTAAAAACGACAAGCAATGACATGGAACTGGAATTGAGATCTGTGAATGATCCTTGGCAAGAATTGTGGCATTACCGTCTCACGGAAGTCTGTGCGTGTACTATGAACCCACCTGGTCTTACTAGTATTATAGTACTAGTATTATTTAAGTAGTATTATTCATTTCAGTATTAGATTAAAACATGTGTATTTACCAGTAATCGCTTTCTTCAGCAAGTGGGAATAATATCCACTACTTTTAAAGGATAACATCGCTGCATCTACCTGATTACATGGAAATGTACTTTGTTAGAATCAAACTTAATACTGTGCATTAGTTTGTATTTTTTATATGTATAAACGTTTTGGGATAAATTTGTTACTTAAGTTATCACTTGGCAACCATTATTTTGAAACAGTTCATTCATATGTAATTATTTAAAGAATTTCTTACTGTTTAAGGCCTTTAAGTGATCTAAACTATAATTTTATAAACATATTCTGTATGGATGGAAAGTTATTATATTCTAGGCCTCACTTGATATTTGAGTTACATGCTAGTATAGAGCTCTGGGCATCCAAATTTCCGATATTATTCTTATGAATGCACTTTATTTAAAACAAATTATCACTGTAAAACAAAGATTTCTTCAACAGTTACAATCTACTAATCAATAACATAGATTTAGTTTATTTCGCTGACACTTATAGTATACTAAACGGTTATTAGCAATCTCAACAGCAGAGCAGAAACGAAATATGAAATGTGGCAACAGGAGAGAGAAATAACAAGCAGGTGTGTGAAAACGTCAGCCTCGCCTACATAACTCGAGCTTACACTCAATCCTGGAACTGGAGTGGATATAAAATAATATAGACTTTTACCTTGTTTACCTTGTTAACCTACTTAGGAGAATTCTGGCTCGGCAGGTAAACACGAATGCAGGAAATAATTAATATTTTCAATTTACTATTTCAATTAAAATTATATTCATTAATAAGAATAATTTTCTAATTGATACAATGTTATTGGCTGAGTGATAGCGAAGCTTATCACTCGAAGGGATGGAACATTTTTTTCTATGTCTGTAAGTCTGTTTATCTGTCTGTCCCTCCCCAAACTATCTCAAGAACGATCTGACTTTTTGATTTTAAACTTTGCACGAAGCTTTATTTCTACATAAACAATAAGGAGTTTAATCATATCGGATAATTGGCTGAGCGCTAGCAATGTTATAATTCTAGGGACTGAACAATTATTACTTCTTTCTGTCTGTTCTCAAGATATCTCGAGAAACAACTGACTTATAGAAAATTAATTAATTACAAAAAATTAATGAAAAGTAATTGATATATAGTTAGGTATTATTTATCTTAATCATAATTAATGACCATGGGATTAACAAATATCCCGTATTTTCACACTGCTCCTATTGGTAACATGATATAAACTAAAATCCTGCAGAGTAAATCAATTTAGTAACAAACTGAGTACAGTAATATGACGTTTTAATATTACACACAGCAAACATGTGTAATCTAACAATGCTAAAGACATATCAAGACAGATTGTATCTGTGGTTTTGAAATTTGAAATTCAATCTAAATTCTACATTTATGGTAGATTTGTATTAAAATGCATCAGTTATCTATAAGTTATTATGCTATGGTCAAAAATGATTAAATAGTAGCAATCTATAAATGGTTGTGGTAATACTTTATAGGGAACTTTATTTTAATTGTATTTTTGTATGTTTATGTTTTACTTTAATATATTTTATAGAATTGTATAACAAAAATATGCTATATCAAACAGAATATTTTAGAGAAAAGTGCGTTGCAATGTCCTGTTCTGTTAATTATCAATGAAGTCAACATTTCTGCTGTGACGTCACAGAGAGGCTTTTAAATTATTGTCACTAACCAAATCAGACAAATGCAATTGTGGGCTAATTTAAAAGCTGATGGATGTCGTATTCCGTGTAATTCAATTAACTGTTTATGTCATTGTTAAATTAGTTAATGTGCTCTCAGTTACATTTTTAATTATTTACTGTGGTAATTATTACAATGAATTGATAGAATACTTTATATTGCTTATAAAATGTAATATTGTTCTTGAATTAAAATCCTGCCTTTTATTTTAAAACAACAAACTTTCATTATTCTTCGGAGCTAAAAAGAATACCTAATTTTGGCTATACTAATACAAATACCTTTTGTTAGTCTACTATGAATTGACCATACTTCCTTTTTCTTCTTAAGCCAATGTATGCCACAGTATTATCTAGCACAGCCAATACTTCCTTCCTGTTTTGCTGGTTGATTATACTTCTACGATCCTCAGGCTAATGCTAGACTAATCCGCAGTCAGTGTCATAATTATGATACGAGTACTTAGTTTTACGGTTCATATCGCCTCAAAACATAGTTGACAAAAATAAATTCTTCAAATGTTTGGTATTCACTGTGATGAGCCATCTTCAGTAAATATGTGCTATCAGAATAGTCTGACCTCACTGCTCTTTAATAGAAAACTAATATTTATTTTTAGTTTTTAAAATGTTAAATTTGTTATCAGTAGATATTATTTTAAATGTATGAATAATAGCCATTTTATTTGATAAATACAAATTTAGTTATGCCCTTTCCGTTTATGTAAGTGTGGTACAGATTTTTAAAATTCAGAAATCATATCTTCTCTTCGATCTCTTCTCCTCCGCAGGTTATATTAAACTTCCAATGCAAACGCAGTGCGTATATCCTTGGTTTATATTTGCAGTCCAAAATATTATATTTAGAATTTACCATCTATGAGTCAATTCATGTGTTAAAACCTGTCATAAACTTACTGCAACGTAGTAAAATTATAAAGAAATCTATTTCTATCCGTATAGTAGTACTCTATTATGAAACTTTCGATGATAACAGAAAAAGTGATGTAATATGTGTTACTTAAATATAAGTTAACTATTATGACATATATACTATAAAAATATCAGTATTGTGTAAGAAAAATTACAAATCTGTGCCTCTCTAAAAACCATAATAAAAATTGTATGTTTGGTTAGTAATAAGATGGAAACTATATTATAAGATATTATTCAGCAATACAGCCATGAAATCCTCTTTTATAATATGTTTGATTGATATATAGCTATATAATACAATGCACTTGGTATACATTATTATATTGGTATTGCCATTTCTTACACACAAGTTAGTGGAATACGAAATATTTAGTTTACAGTTTTTTTAAGATTTTTTAACCTTCTATCTGAAAGTTAATCTAATATTAACTTGATTGTTCTGATAATAAATAAGTAAAATCATTTGTTTGTGTGATGAAAATCGGTTTTGAAAATCCTTTCAGTATTAACAAAACTGAAACGCTCTAAATAATGATTTAATTGATCAAAAAGCTTTAATCGAAGTTACACAACAATATCTTACTTAATACTCCATCTCGTTTGTTCTCTCAAGTTCTGTAACTTAGGGATTCCTTCTAAATTCAATAAGCAGTTGCAATTTAGCTTCCATCTAATAAAAGACAACTTAGTCTGTCCTCCTTTTGTAGGTATTGATATTATAAATAAATAAGTGTATCAATATTATTGCAAAATTGCTATGGAAATGTATTATATAATTATGAATTCCAAAAGTTATGTACTCTCTCTAATCTCATCGGTACTATCTTAAAATCTCATATATTATGAGTAGAGACTTTTGATAACATTTTTTTGTGGAGGATGGAAAATATTTTACTAGATAAAATTAAACGCTATGCAACAAGCCCTACTATTTAATCCAAAAATATATTGTGAATCACAAGAAGTAACAAAACATGAGTGTGTAGCACTACGGTAGCAAGTGTAACAATGACGCAATGCACAAGTGACCTTAATATCTTATCTCAGTGTTGTGTGAGGGTGTTATTTACTAGCGAGTGGGCGCGACCTCTTGTGTTATTAGAGTTATTTGTGATAAGTTGTTCTGACAATTTATTTGTTTGTTTTTACCGTTTGTGCTGACTTTCATATTAATTAAAATATTACAAATAAACTTATGGAACTATAGGTTTAATCTGAAATAACTAGACCTTCTTTGAACCGCTCAGTATTTGGACGACTCTATATGAATAAATAATACCAAAGTAAGTAGTTTATTGAATTTTTATGATAAATAGTTTTATACAACATGTGATAAAATGCTGTCCTTTCATGATCACCAACACTTTCATGCAGGAAGTGAATTATACAGAGAAGATGAAGACATATCACAATGTCTTTGTTATCAAACGAGTTTCTCATCTTTCAGAAAGTATATATTGTATTTTATTAACGAGAAACACGTTTTGCTGAATGAATATGTACGTCCAGATGCGAGAATAATGAACTCAAGACTCCATCATAGCATGTTGCTAGGAACAATTTGATGGTTCTCAGTCCCAAATTAGCACCTGCCCAGGGTCCATTACTTGTATTTTTTCTTCAAAGAATAATGCTGATATGACGATAGCTTCATTCTTAAATCTGTCTCTTATGACGACATCATGTCAAAATTTGTATTTAGATAAGTAATAGTAAGTTTCTAAGAAAAGTAGACAAAAAAGAGATATTTTGTAAAAAATATTTTTGCAAAATTTTTGCCTACTTGTATTATATGTTTACATTTTTCACATTGAAAATTGGTTTAGATTGATAAATAATAAATTAAAGCTTTTAAAAGTATATTTTGAAAAATATAGCATTTTATACGAATCAAGAAATAAAGAATAAAAAATATACTATAAATTTGTGTGTCGATTAAAAATTAAAAAAAAAATAACAAGAAAGAAATTTATTGGTTTTCACTAAAAAAGCCAAAATTAATAGTATAATTTAAAGTTTGGTACTTAAATTTTGTATAAAAATTCAGTCTACTGAAAATTTTCTCATGTTTAATTTAAGGAAAAAGGTTTGAGAGATAGAACTGCACCCTAAACATGACGTGACTTGTTGAAATGAAGGCTGTCCCATTAAAAGCCCAAAGATCTAAGAATTTCCACAGAAATTGATGTTATAAAGAACTTGGCTAGTTTCATCAGCCCTCTCTTATCCCACTCTATTTAAGTGCAGTAGCTGTTATAATTTTGTTTTTTCACAACTCTGTTGTTAATGGACCTGTAAAAAAGTGATAATCATTAAATGCTTATAAAAGATATATACTTCTTTGAAAACTAGTATTTTGTGTTTCAAGATATAGCGAGTACGCAAATACAATTCACTTTAAAATTTAACGATCTGTGAAAAGGAAGTACTTTTTCTACTTGCATTCAAAAGTGTGTTAGAAAGCATAATTGGGCCGATGCATGCTTAGCGGATTTTTGCAGTGAAGACCTCTCTGAAAACTGAAATATTATATCCCAGATGAATGAATTGAGGAAAAGATGTTGAAAAAACCAAAACATGAAATAAACTGTTTCATGCTCCTAAAGAGAAAAAAGGTAAAAAGCAATCATGGGAGGAGAGAGTAATAGAATAAAAATATATTGTCTAAATCCTTAGTCTAGTGAAAAGTTTTCAAAAAATGAAATTGCGGATACTATAAGAAAAGGGGCTATGAGTTAAACACAAATAATAATTTCACTTTAATTCCTCTTCATGAGTTAGTCTAACAAATATTTTTAAAATAGAATAAGAAATCTAAGGATCATTTTGAGGTTCAGGTTTTAGGTCCAACTAAGCTTGGGGAAAACCACTATGACAGAGTGCAGGAAAAAGCACTTAGCTGGTAGTAGAAAGTGAGGAGCTTCGTAATGAAATCCTGAAATTCATATAAACGTCCGCTTACACAAATTGTAGGAATCTAAACCATCATATTTATCAGGTGTACCTATATTACACATCAAAATATTAAAAAATACTGGTAATTTCTGTATTTTAAATTTTTAATGAAAATACTCGTATTTAACATCTTAAATCAAGAAATGAATTTCGATTACTAATATACCATTGATTTATATGTCATTGATTAAAATATAATATGGTTTATTTATACCATAAAATACAGGTTATATTAGAACTTGTAGAAACGAAAAAAACAAAGTTTTAAATCCGATGACCAATCGGATTTGTATCGGATTTGTATTGAACTATCCAGGAAATACACATATCAAACAATATGGTATAGAGAACAATGTGCTTGGACAAACAATACAGATGTACAATCAGTCACTACTGTCAGCGCTTTGGTTCTGTATACTTGGAGCTTTGTATTTTTTGTCACTATCTATGTATTTTTGTATTGTGTAGGCTATCAGTTGTATTCGTTTTGGATTATATTGAAAAATAGGGAAGACATATACACTATTTTTAGATTTAAAATCTGTTGAATGTATATGGATTTCCACAACGAGGTCGAAATATTATAATTTTGTAAACAGTTTTTCAATGAGGTATGAACCGGAAGACTTTGACGTTGTGTTTTGATAAAAACATTCTTAATTATATCTTTTTAGTCCTTCATATTTTAAGGAAGTATTTAATACCCCTAATTGCGCGTTTGGATATTGTAATTAGCAGCCCTCCACAAATAAGTGACGTTACTAAAATCAATACCATTCAATGAAGTATTTTCTGTACCTGTTTGTATTGAGATGATTTTCTGAATACACAAATGCCTTTTTTGACCCATTAATATCTAGAATTTATTTTCTTTTATATATTAGTATGAGATAAGAAAACAATTAGTGTAGATTATTATTTATCTGCCCATTAGCAAATTACTGTATTATAGTTATATTCCGATTATAACGAATTTTTTACAAAAGAATTACAATAAAAAAATCCTAACTTTACATCTTCGATTTTGTGTAAACTTCGCTGAGATAAACACCCAGTCCAGTTAAAGCGTGGTGACGAACCATAAAGTAAATTTTACTTAGCAAATAAGTAGTCAGGATTCAATAAACTAAACTTTAACTTTAAGCTGAGAAACGAGTTAAATTTAGTTGCTGATATTGAAATTTAAATGCCAATAAGACTTTGAACTGCTGCAGTACGAGTATATTTCGAGGGTTGGAAAATGTCACCTTCTTAAGGTATGAAGCGAAGTTTAAGCGATTTAAAAGACTTTTAAATCCTACGTTTGCCTCTATAATAGACGTTCTTCATTTCATGTGAAGAATCTAGTTGAGCACGCCAAAAAATATGCCTTCCGGCTTAGTGGAATAAGGTAGATTTCACATGTGGCGTCATCTCTGAAAGTCAACGATAGGTGCATTATTAATTAATTACATGTTTAATTCATAGAAACCCGGGTAAGTTTTTCTTTACAACAAAATTGAATCATTTAAGAAATGGAAAGTAATATAATTTTGTAATAAATTATTTTAATATGTGATTTTTATTTTGTATTACATATGTTAATTGTGACTTATGGATAATATATAAAAACAGTTTATTGTTAACTGCATTATTAAGATGCACTCAGAACCATGAATCATCTAAGGCCACCAAAATGGCTTTTGTCGGGTCATAATGACAATACAAAAGCATTAGACCGGTGCGGAATAGCGTGTTAAGGGCGGAAGGCATGTTATGCCAAACACCCCCATGTACCAGTATGTTGACAACTCGACCGTCATCTGGCAGTGACACATACATCTAGTACGTCAACCGGGATATCCCACGATGTGGTGTCATGTCAGATGTACAACATACCAACCTTGGCTTAAATTGTTCGCTCAATGAATATTCAGTGGGGATGGATAAGTGGAAAGCTAACATTCCTTACATAAACACACTCACAATATATGTAGTTACTAATTATTAATTGACGGATGAAAATTTTAAAACTATTAAGTATCAAATATACGTGAAAATAACTTAACTATGTAACTTAATGTAACTTTCTGAGTTGCATTGCTTTATTCTACAAGAAGATACATTTACAGCATTAGAAAACTTCATACGTTATTAAAAATTCCTTTAATCTTCCCTTCAAACCCTATGTATTGTAAATGTGTTCTCTGAAAATCTTCTAAACAGGTATTAAAATTAGAAATGGGCACTGAATGTGGGTTGGGGTCCATTACTTTAAAGAGTTGGGTTTACAGACCTATGTTACTGTTCAAAATAATAACTATTAATATGTTGTGAAACTAAAATATTTCGTATAGTTTAACTTAATATTTCACCTAAATATCCGTAGAAGAACATACGAGAGATAACATATCAATAGTATTTAAGCCCTTATAAATATATTACAAAAACTTTTACTAACTCTGATTCTACAGAATTATCGTAGGAATAAGCCACAGATTATCCCTATTATTTATCAATCCTAACCAGCAGGATTATTAGCCCCTCTCTGATTAAATTCCGAATCATTGTTAATGATAATTTAGAAAAAAATGCGTGGATTAATTTTTTTTTTATATTTATCTTTTTAAATGCAAATTAGCGTCGTTTCAATAGTGACAATTTGACAATTATCAAAAATGATAGTATGTTGTCTTAAATAAAAAATAGATACAAATATATAAAATAAAATTATGTAAAATCCATTAAACAGTCAGGAACTAAGCTAAATAAAAAATATTATTCCTAGCCTCGCTGATATAAATTGCTGTTTTCTTTGTTGGGACTGGCGTTATTCCAAGTTTATGCTTCCGTTTCCGGTTTTGTTTCTTTTAAATGTAGCAACGCCAGCAGTAATGTTCTATTTTTAAACCCTGACGCATACAGTTTAACGGTAAACGATTTGTTTTTACTACGTAATTTCGAAATAAAAAAACTCTTTTTAAATATCCTTATATAAAGAAGAAAAATTATCGACCTTACAGAGCTTTTGATTTATAATCTGGTGGAAAATGGGGTGGATTGATATGGTACAAAACAAAACGAATAGGTAACTAATGGTATTTGATATACGCTATTGGCATGCAAACAGTGCAAAACTATTATGGTGTCAGCAAATTAAATATCATTTAATTATAAATTAACCTTCTTACGTTTCTCTTTGAGTTTATATTCATTAATATTATGATCGTTCCAGCAGAAGGAATAAACTCTAATCAAATATCTTCAATCCACAGAGCAGTCGAGGTTGTGATTTGACATTTAAATTATTACAATCTGTTTATTTTGACTAGTAGCATCTATTTCGCTATCTGGTCAAGGTTTTTAAAGTAGTATACTCAGACAGAAAGATAGCAAAATATAGGTTAGGTTAATATCGTATTAATTTTCAATTCACAATGTAAGCAAAGTAAAAACTCTACATTAGGGTTTACTTGGTGAAATAACACGATTTATTTTATATTTACGAAAAATTTAGTTACCAAAACTAAGAAGCAACAAGTTTTGTTAATGATTGATATATTACATCCTGTTAATTTACAAATATGTACGCGGTAATTTAAGGGTTAGAACCACACTAGCTGTAAAATAATGGCATATTACAACACAATTTATTTTATTGTTTTATTAAAAGATTCTGTTTGTAAACATTTCATTATAAAGTAGCAAAAAATATGTTTTGTATGAAAACATTACAAAATATCATGTTGTTAGATATATTTATTAACGATAAATAACACAGTTATTCGTTTAGTGTTAGCTTGACCTCAAATAACACTTTATATTTTTTTATTAAGTTTTGTATATTATTGTTCGTTGTATTAATAATTATAGTGTGCTATTTATGTAGAAACATTTATGAAAATTATTATTTTTGTGACATTAATGACAATTAGTTTTTTTTAGATAAAGTATGAATTATTTAATTGCAATAAATTTTGTTAAATATACGTTATTAATAAAATGTGCTTCATTCTTTCTAATCCAATTGGGTATATGAATTAAGGGTGAATGAAGGTTAAATAAGGTTTCGTTTTATCTATAATTGTGTCTTCCTTAGCTGGTATCAATAAAGACAAATGATCAATATCAATCAAAATATTCTTAGTTTGATTTGTACCTTTGTTATTTTACTGTTAGATTCTAATTTCAAAGATAAAGCCCCATCCATCATATTCCAATTCTAAATTTACTTGCTCATCATGCTTTGTTCAAATGCTGCGTTTTTAAATTCTCTGTAGGGCCTACCATTATGATTATAAAGGTTCACTATTCATTAAACAGGACAGCGGTTCTATATTGTATAAATGTCTAATTTAATAACTCCTGTCAAACAGTAACTAATAGGCTAGGAGTATGTGTAGTTTCTCTCCAATAATATATGAAGGAACCAGGTCAGGTATAGACTGCAGGTAACGTGCTAATAATGGCTTTACTGACCCGTTATCGTTACCGTCTCTGCCCATTACCACGCAAGTGGTGGAATAACATGCCTCCTAAAGACTGGAGCTGTTCTCTGATAAGACGTAATCTAGTTAATTTAATGGTCAGGAAATGTAGAATAATAGAAAATATAAGTATTGCAAAACATATGGTCACAGAAAAGTACGGAGGAAAAATATTTCTTCCAGTGACATTTTATTCATCAAAGACTGCTTGAGTTATTTAGGAAAGTTTCAAGTGGAATATACTGAGGGAAGAGGCGCTCATAACGGCCAGCCTAAGCTTATTTAAATTTTTAAACTTTTTTTAGTCGATCTGTAGACTTCAAAGTTATATAAAACGAAGAACAGCTATTATAATGTATCTGAGAAAATTTTCGTTATGATTTTAAAAAGGCAAAATCAATAAAAATAAATTTCCCAAAAAGCTTATTTTTGGGAAATTAATGTCCACTATGCCCCATCTAGATGTAGAGCTTAATGGCCACAGTAAAAATTGTAGGGGTTTGACGCAACTCGTTTTTAATTATAAAAGGTCTATTTCATTAAAATTCAAGTTCCTTAAGATAAAAATATAATTTACTGACTACTAGAGAATAGAATAGATTTTTTTTGTATACTCAGCATCCTATACACTTTCTCTAACGCTCATCAGAATCTTACGCAAAACAATGTTTGATTACATTTTAAACATTTTGCATCGTCGTCTAAATTTTTAAAACCTATTAACATTGCTAATCTAGGTTTTCTTACGTGTTTTTTTCCTTTTTATAAGATTCCTTGGAAGGCATAGTATTTTTTCATTAGCCATTTTCCGTTTAATAAGCTAACTAGTTCAGGGCTCCCATGAAAGACTCGTCGAAGAGCTGCAATTTGTGATTACCTGTATAATTAGCTCTTGCTATGTTGATGAAAAAACGTTTTTATTGTGCGTGGAATGTCCATCTAACAGAACTTGATCATCTTCTGAGGCTTTGGTTTGCATTAGTAAATCACTGAACTATTGTACAAAAAGCTCTTTCTGCATCCATCCAGTAGGTTGGTAAGCAAACGCAGTTCCAGGTGGCGCTTCATCTTTCAATTCAACCTTCACACTTCGGAGAGAAAGATAATGTAAGGGGGGATATATGAGCCTCCATGTCATACAAACTTTACCATAGAAAACAGAATCCTTCTCTCAACCAAGGTGAGAGATCCGACCTGTCGTCTAACTCGTAAAGCCTTTCAGAACGTACTTAAAGAACATTTCTATTTTACTGTTGTTAGTCCAGTCTTGTTCACATAAAAATTAGTTTTTGATCAAAGTATGACCTGTGGTAAAAGAATTACTTTAAACCAAGAGAAATTCACCTACCAAGTTTCAAGTCTCTAGTATCTTTTCCATCAAGAGCTGTTTCACAGGTGGACAGATCGTCAGACGGACGGATGGACACATAGCAAATTTTTTTAAGAAGAACTTGTAAAACCCTTAATAATTAGTAACTAGGTGTTCCTAATGTGGGCAACGTCCACCAGGTACTACAGTTTAACAATTTAACCTAAAGAAAACGTGTTCTCTATAAACGTACTCCATGAGTACTACAAAAAATAATCGAATTTTGACAGTACAGTAAGTATTTATCATTACGAAACAGATAAGCACATTAAGTTTAATATTCATTTGTTAACCAGTTAATATAACGAGAAAAAGTATTATGAAACTTCAGAATAAGCGAGAAAGAGAGTTTGTGTGATGAAAATGTCCCTTGTATTCTTTGTAGCTGGGCAGGGTTGTTTTGGAGGCCAAATGTGCAGGTCTTTGAGTGTGATATTACCTTTCATCAAAGGTTATCAACTTTCATCAGAGGAAGGTACAGCTTTAGTACTAAGCTTTGTACTCGTGGTTGTCTTTCAAGTTGTTTTCTTTTAACTGCGAAATTTTTGATTTAATGACAGTAATCATAAACTACTTCCTCTGGCACAGACTTACTGGTTTTATAATTTAAAAATATATTTATTTAAATGTAACTAAACAAGGAATTTATAATATTGTAACGTACGCAAAATGGGGAGTTTCATATGGTACTTTTAATACGCTACAAATGCGTTTTTATAACATAAAAATAAGTACTGTTATATTAACAAATTTTAAAACACATATTAAATAAATAGTATAAAGATTATGGCATTCAAATGTTTTTTTTTGTACATAATCTTAGTCTATACTAAGACAAATGTTTGAGCCAAGCAGACAGAAACCTAAGTTTAAAGTTGAGTTAGCCGTCGTCCCGATGAAGAAAATGTATATACATACGTAAGACTGAGAAACCATCTGTGATAAAAAGCAGTAATGGTATAAGAGGGAGATATATCCTTAATTTTATCTAAGCGTTAGAAGGTTGTTGTTTTCCGGACTTTTACTCTAGGAAATGAAGACTAGTTGAGTCATATTAGTATTAATTTTCTCTATTTACACTGCAACTGTAAAATGAATCACAATGCCAAGGAAGCCAATATATAAGCCAGGATATCCTTAAAAAACCCTTGATAAATAAATGATGAAAAAATAGTTGATAATACTGGATTACCTTGCAATCTCCTAATCAGTTTAAGAAAAATTTAAATTTAATATAAAGAGTTAGGATTTGTGACCTTGAAATCAGAAAATAAAAATTTTTATGAGCATCAATGAAATACAAAAAAATGTCTCTGCTATATAGTAAATTGAATGAATAGCTCCAACTATTTTAGCACTACTAGCACCATTTTGGCCAGACTAGTAAAAAATATCTAATCCACATTTATTACAGCGGGAGCATTTATGATATACCTTATTGAAGTACAACAATAATTTTGAATATAAGGTAGACATATTTCACAAGTACCGGTATATGTTTTTCAGTAGCCCTTGTTGAGGACATACAAAAACAAAGAAATGAGCAATGACACTTATGTCAGGTATTTCGAAAAAGTATTTCTAATTTGAAGGAATTTTATTTCACACGCATTATTAAAGTTAGCCTTGTTACTACGATAACAAAATTATAGGGATACACGATCTGAGAAGGATACATTTTTCAAAAAGGGTCTGGACTTAACACTTGGTCTAAGTCATTTCTGATCCCCAGTAGCGTGTTCATTGTTGCCCTAATCAAGAATATGTATAAATGCATAGGTATAAAAAGTTTTTTACAGTCAAGAAGTAACTACTTGCGGGCATTGTAATCTACGTCCGGTATAATTGTATTCTTTTAATTGTGCAATACATATGAGTGTAAATATTGTTTTAGGACACCATGAAGATACAATTATAGGTCATTAAATTTTGTGTTACAAAGTATTACATAAAAATAAAAACAAAACTAAAAAAATAATTTTTATAGCTTTCTGAAAATTCCAATATATATTTCAAGTTCTACCAATATACAACATTTAAAATGTAAACTTATGAATAGAAAACCTAGATACGTTATTTTTACGATATTAAATTTGTCAATTTATTTTTTTAGCTTCTATTCGTAAAAATATTGTAGTTAAACACAGTGTTTTTAAGCGGATTTCATATTTTTATGAGATAAATAAACTTGTATTACTTTGGTGGTATGACTAATACTTTATAATAACCACAGTACATCATTAGTTTTTTATTATTGTAGTTTAATAGAAAGAACTAATAGTTTATTTCCATAGCGCCAAAGATAGCTAAGATTAGAGTGAGTTTAACATCGTTCATCTTTGTCCCATTTTACTGAGAAGAATACATCAATCAGCTCTCTGTTTACAATTAATTATCGCGGAATTTCATTATACGTGATGAACCTTCATACGCCCACGGGTACTGTATCAACTCTCTATTATTACTACAGTATGTTAACAAACTGTTTAAATATTCTAGAATTAGATTTTATAACTAGTAATTAAAACTTTTTTCATTTATTTAGTATTTTAATTCTTTCACTTGATGACATCGAGGAGACCTAAAATTTGCTAAATTTCTTCACTTATTACAAAACTTAATGTTTCTTACGTTTTTAAATTTCTCATAATACTTCAATAGAAGTTAGTACAAGCCGTAACATTATCGATGTTTTATACCTATATTTAAATCAGAGTAGCTTTTTTATATCCTCAATAATATATACAATTATTGTATAATGCTGTCTATAACACCATATTTTACTACTAGTATAGTTTAACCCATATATTCTAGTAAATCGGAAAATATTTCTGCACTTGAATGATAAATATTGTCAATATTTAATTTATAACACACATAGTACTCATTCCCATTGAGTATATTTTAAATTAAACCTCACCACAGTTTAAGAACATTGAGAACTCGGATAAGAGATATTTTGGGAATCTCAAACCGTTGAAAAATTTCACATTTTAATGTAGTTATGTTAAAATCCCTGATAATGTAATTAATACTTGATACTAATATAGGTCACTTCTATGACTACTATTCTATTTTCTGTGTATTTTTCTGATAGTCTATTGACAATAACAAAGGGGGAACATGATAAGGCTGCAGGCCCACAGTTACACACAAATATGCTATAACTACAGTGTGATGTCTTGAAGCAACTCAATATTACTTAAATAATAGCAAATAGAATCGCCATAAATTTCACAATGTTCTACAGGTGTATTAATAATTACTCTCCTGTTAAATAACACCCACACCGCTGTTGTGAGGACGGCCCACGGGTGAATTTTATGGGAATTTTAATTGTTAGATAAATATGCATATAATTTTAAAATTATTTATTATTAGAACGCTACACCGCAATGAATTGTTTTTTTATAGAACAGTGGCTGTTGAAATAAAAAAAAATATTCTTATTTATTCTGTCAACAGAATCTACCAATGTATGCAATAGCTACAAAGAAATCTCAATCCTGTACAAAATTACAATGCCACCTAGTTTTTATATGATAAACTTACTCTTTCTGATCATAATACATTTTGGGTATGTACTCATGTAATCTACAATAATTGATAGAGTAATTGCTAAACCATTAAGATATTCATATATAAAGTGACGGCAGCTAAAAGTTCAATATTTCTTTTATTTAAACAGCCCCCATTTTATTAATAAACTTCCCTATTTGTGGTTTACAGAATTATATTTCAATATGTAATTATTCAAAATTGAATGAATTGATCAAGGTTTGTAAACAATATACCACCCACGGATGTCCCTACAATGCAAGCGTAAATGGTTTTTTGATTACAATGTAGTTAAGCCGTTTAACAGTGTGAAAAGTTAATAGATTCTATATGCTAGGTTTAACACATACTAATGTATGCCCAAAACTTTCACCCGTCTAGTGTGTTGTCTGTAAAGACTTAACTCCGATTGTAAATTAACAAAATTATGACCCCGAACGCAACGCTATCTGCTATAATTCCAGCACACTGTAGTGTACAAGAAGTTGTTGTGTATAACCGTGTGTATGGATGATATACGTACTTATCCATCCATCACTTACCCCAGCTTCGTGTCATGCCGCGTCTGGTTGCTAATCCCTAGCTTTGATAAATCCTGTAAATGTTTTTGTTTCTCTTTCTTAGGGTTGTGGATGATATACTACTCCATCCATCACTTACCCCAGCTTTGTGTAGTGACGCTTCTGGTTGCTAAACCCCTGGCTTTGATAAATCCTGTAAATGTTTTTGTTTCTCTTTCTTAGGGTTGTGGATGATATACTACTCCATCAATCACTTACCCCAGCTTTGTGTAGTGACGCGTCTGGTTGCTAATCCCTAGCTTTGATAAATCCTGTAAATGTTTTTGTTTCTCTTTCTTAGGGTTGTGGATGATATACTACTCCATCAATCACTTACCCCAGCTTTGTGTAGTGACGCTTCTGGTTGCTAATCCCTAGCTTTGATAAATCCTGTAAATGTTTTTGTTTCTCTTTCTTAGGGTTGTGGATGATATACTACTCCATCAATCACTTACCCCAGCTTTGTGTAGTGACGCGTCTGGTTGCTAATCCCTAGCTTTGATAAATCCTGTAAATGTTTTTTTTTCTCTTTCTTAGGGTTGTGGATGATATACTACTCCATCAATCACTTACCCCAGCTTTGTGTAGTGACGCTTCTGGTTGCTAAACCCCTGGCTTTAATAAGTCCAGTAAATGTTCTTGTCACTCTTTCCTAGGGTTTTGGATGATATACTTCTCCATCCATAACTAACCCCAGTTTTTTGTAGTGACGCTTCTGGTTGCTAAACCCCTGGATTTGATAAATCCTGTAAATGTTCTTGTTTTTCTTTCCTAGGGTTTTGGATGATATACTTCTCCATCCATCACTTCCCCCAACTGTAGTGACGCCTTTGGTTGCGAAAACCCTGGCTTTGGTAAATCCTGTAAATCTTCTTGTTACTTTTTCCTACGGTTGTGGATGATATACTGCTCTATCGAAAACTTACCCCAGCTTCGTGTCACGCCACTTCTGGTTGCTAAATCCTGGCTGGATTTTATAAATCCTGTAAATGTTCTTGTTTTTCTTTCCTAGGGTTTTGGATGATATACTTCTCCATCCATCACTTCCCCCAACTGTAGTGACGCCTTTGGTTGCGAAAACCCTGGCTTTGGTAAATCCTGTAAATCTTCTTGTTACTTTTTCCTACGGTTGTGGATGATATACTGCTCTATCGAAAACTTACCCCAGCTTCGTGTCACGCCAATTCTGGTTGCTAAATCCTGGCTGGCTTTTATAAATCCTGTAAATGTTCTTGTTTTTCTTTCCTAGGGTTTTGGATGATATACTTCTCCATCCATCACTTCCCCCAACTGTGTAGTGACGCCTTTGGTTGCGAAAACCCTGGCTTTGGTAAATCCTGTAAATGTTCTTGTTTCTCTTTTCTAGGGTTTTGGATGATATACTACTCTATCCAAAACTTACCCAAGCTTCGTGTCATGCCGTGTCTGGTTTCTATACCCCTGGCTTTGATACATCCTTTAATGTTCTTGTTTCTCTTTCCTGTTTTGTGAATGTTATACTACTCTATCCAAAACTTACCCCATCTTCGTGTCATGCCGTGTCTAGTTTCTAAACCCCAGGCTTTGATAAATTCTGTAAATGTTCTTGTTACCCCTTCCTATGGTTGTGGGTGATATACTACTCTATCCATCACTTATCCCAGCTCAGTTTAAAATTGTTTTGACAAGTCTTAAACTATATTTTTAATTATGAGAATTTTTTCGGTTATGAATAAAAAGGGTGGGATAACGTCGATTAAATATAAAAGTAATGAAAGAAAATTTAATTTCAATGTAAAAGATCAAACACTAAATTAAAAATTTTTCCTAACTTATATGCAAAACGTAGTACACTACCAATCTTCAATACTTTGTAGTATTTTCTAGATATACTTAAAACTTGCCTAAATTATACCAAATGTCTTACGTAAACTACTGAGTTATATGACATTAATCATAACTTAAATATTAGTTATTTTGGTTTACTAGATTTTCTTCGCGAAGATAAAAAAATATGGTTTATAATGTTCTAAATTATTTTATTCCATTCTGAATTTTAAGTTTTATAGTTTTTCGCCATTATTACATTTTGTAAATATTTTCCACATGCAATCATATATTAAAACAATTTTTGTGTGGATATAAATATATAAGTAAAAAAGATGTCTTTTAATAAGTTAAATTGTTAAAAATTAGTATTTTACACTTTTCACGTGTGTTTCATATATTATATAGTTCACATTATATTTTAATATTATTCTAATTGTTATATAGTATTTGCATACCACATACGCGTGTTCAGGGTTTTCTTACAGGGTATGAGGAGCGATCGTGGTGTAGTGTGCATAAATGAGTAATTTCAATGTTGGTTCCCTGTAAACCTGAGTTAATAAAGTTTTCAATTCTGTGTCTGTCCACAAAACCCATGTAAAACCAAGGTGTGTTTTAAAATGCTTTGTTATTTCCCTCCAATAACCAGGGTTGTAATTTATTCAACATTCAATGTAATCGGTATTCCACTTGGCCTGGTGGATATTAGTTATATATTGGTCCTAGATAAAATGGAACTTCTGACATTATTGATAAACAGTTTGTTACGGATACGTTATATGACACCACAGCAAAAAATAATTACTACGATAGAATTGCTACTTATTGAAATACTTCTGTAAATCTAGTTCTTCTTAAGGAAAAAACAATCAGAATAAATTCAAAATCAAGAATAGGAGAGTCCTCTTTGGAAATCTCTCCTTATAGTTGTACAGTTTTAGGTATCCTGATTTCTCTAACGACAGATTTTATTTTTTTCTCACAATCGACATACTGTTAAAATTACAATATTAATTCGGATGTGGATTTAAAAATACAGGTACGTCCCACTATTTCTTTACTGTATTAAAAATATAATACAGATTTTCAAATTGAATTTTATTTCAGCTTCAAACTACTAAAAATGTACGTTCTTTTATAACCACAATTACTTTACCACTGTGCCAGTAGAACAAGAATGCTAGAAGTACAAAACATTATAAAATAATGATGAGATAATGGCCTGTCATGTTCGCTATTAATGACAACATATGAGTACGCCACACAACATGCCGCGTAGTCTTCGCTTAAGTTAAATGCAAAATCAAAATCAATATCTCATTTAATTATTTGAATATGCTGCCGTCAAATAGACAGATAAACGGTTAGTATTTTTCTAGGTTTTTTTTGTAACAGAGGGCCAGGTTTCCTAGGCCTGGTAGTTGCCTCTCAGCCATCCGGCTTATTGTGCACCCTCTCCCAGGTTTAAGCTGTATCAAATCCCAGGCCTTTACAAAACCATGAGATCTTCTGAACAATGCTTTCCTGTTCCAACCCCTCTTCCGTATGCATAAGAACACCTAGGGATCTTGAGCGTTTGCTCTGTAATGCCGGACATTCAAATATGACGTACTTGGCTGTTTCGTTAGCCTCGCCACATTTCCTGCACAGTGTTTCCTGAACTGGAATACCTATTCTGTTCAGGTGACTTCGGAATATCCAATGACCTGTAATAAAACCAGTCACCTTTCGGATCTCCGTTCTACTCATTCTAAGGGCATCTGCTGCAATGTTCCTTGATGGTCCCTTGAGCATCCGCTTTGCTTGTACATTCCCCTCAGTATTTCTCCAATGTTGTAGGTGTTTGTTAACCATCCACTTGGTAACTGATCTACGTGCTAAGTTATATGAGACCCCACACGTTGGTTCAGGACCGGTAAGAGGACAGTTGGCTCCCAAGTTAGCACAACTGTCTGCCCCTTCATTGCCTGTGATTCCTCTATGTCCAGGCACCCAAGTTAGAATAACTTTATTGGTTTTCGCCAGCAATTTCATGACCTTATGGCATTCCCAGACTGTCTTCGAATTACAGTCATGGTTGGCCAAGGCCTGCAGAGCAGCCCTGCTGTCCGAGCTAATTTTTCTTGGTTACAAAAGCAAATTTTGTCAGCCTGCTGATTGATATTCTTCAACAATGATAAGCTAAACTCCATCGCTGGACATACACTTACTGTTACAATAAGTACATGATTTTATGGTATACAATAAATATAGAAATGAAGCCTAATGCAAAAGTCTTTTGGTAAGTTTTTTTTTTTCAAGATAACATGTTGACAGGTATACAGATAGATATACACAAATAAATTGATTTTAACCATTCAAGGTGTGCGCTTCATTAACGCTCAACCTATTAGTATAGCGTTTGGAAGATTATTTAGATTTCGAAGTAAAGTTATTAAGATTTGTGTACTGTATTTGGAATACATATCAATTAAGTGTTAAGAAAGATAATTGAGTATAATAAGTAAAACTATGAATTATATTAAGCTATATTATTTTCTTTGACAGACAACGGGCATATTTTCCATACTTTAGGAGTACATTTACAATCCAAAATCCTTTTGATTTTTATATAGCCTTATTTATAAATTTTTAAAATGTAATTTAAACCTAAATATTATTTTAGTTGAACATAGCCTATTAGGCAATACAATTATCTACCTACTTGGTAATCGTATCTGAAACCTCTTTTTGACAGAGCCACAGTCTTTCCACTTGGTTACGATAAAGATCATTCAAAGCATTCTATTGATCGTGTAAACTACAATTAAAGACAGAATAAATTGAAATTAATGTATTCTCACAACAATAACAAGTATAGAACGTTTCTATTGAAGTTAAGATATTCTCTATTGTATCTGAACTAAATTATTCCATTTACTGTGAAAGCTTCTAGTTCATCGTTTGAACACATATATTCTGCATAAGGAGTATATATTTATTCAAAGTAAAAGAAGTCAGTGATCAAATAAAAAGGGAAAATCTTTTGACAGTTACGAATAAAGACCTGTACAGGGTTTAGTTTTAAAACATCAAACTCGGATTGTTAAAAAGATTAGAGACTTGGATTGATGGAAATGTAATCACTTGACGCACACTGTGTTGTGGAGTCGTCCACTCTTGCATGCAGAACTGCACTGTTGCCGTCCGTCTATCCAGTCAATAATCCTCTCAGGATAAATCATAGATTGAACAAATATAAGCAGAATATAATGAAAATAAATTATATTTCCGGTGGCTTTCACTAATACCCCTAAACGGTATCAAGATGAAGCAAATAAATCACATTACAACAGAACATCAGGCGTACCAACATGAATTGAACCCCTAATTACATCAGAATGTCAGCAGTGACAAGGTGGTTCAGACTGACAAAAGCCTCCGCGACATCAAAGACACAACGTGATTCAGAGGTAATTATTGTTATGTCACATTCCGTATACACAGAGTGAGCAAAGTCTTATTAGTAACGAACGTTAAATTACATTTTAAATAATTTAAATAAAAAAAAACAGCTAAAACAAATCAAAGTTTCAATAATAACAACTTTTAAGTAAAACATCTGTTAACATTGTAAGTATAATGTATGTCAAAACCTACGTATATGTTTAAAAATCTATATGTTTAGTTAGGTTATGCAGTTATTTCATTATAGCTTAAGAACTTAGCTAAGTCATCTTTCTCATAAATTTCAAAGATTAAAATTTTATATTATCCATACAGTTGAACTATACCCCGGCCTATCCCAAATCATCTCATAGATTTGTTGAAACATAGCTTCATCGAACTTCTATAAGCATAGATAAATAATCAGAAACGCGTTATTATCACATAACATCGTACAGTTTTTTAATTTTATTTTTTAATAGTTCTTAGAATAAGTATATGAGTTCTTAAATGTTCTTTCTTTGATAAGTCTCTTTAATATGTTTTAAATGACTAGCGTGTCATGAATTGCGAAACTTTTGCAATTGAAAAAAAATGTTACTGAGTAATATGTTATATAAAGACAAGTATTAATGTTTATTCCAGGATCTACTGACCAGAAATCTTTATACATGAAAAATGTACGTTAATGCAACATTATTATGTTTAAAAACAGAGGTTATTTATATTAAAGCACTTGTGTTTGGTAAATCAACAAAGCAAACTCATTTGATTGGAAATTGTGAACTGTGACTTTTACTACAAAATTATAACTTTCCTGCATTTGTATTTTCATGATAATGATAACATCAGTATTGCTGTGAATTAATTGGAATCACTTTAATCGTATTCCAGAATCTACATAATCAGTTTCTTTCTTTCTTTACCAACATTTACAGACAGAACTCACGTTACTAAAGTATATAACACTACATGAGTTCTACGTTCCACCAAAGTGCTAGAGACCGAAACTTGTTTTGGAAAATATATAGTTTAGCATAGTATTTCAAATGCTATTGGATTACTCAATACTTATAAAATATTTATATTACGATGCAGATACTCTATATAGATTTGGAAGTACTGTAACAGTTATTTTCTGTACACACATGAAAGTATTAATTTATAACATATACCATTATATCATAATTAAAAATCAATTAGTCAAATAAATATATTTTTGAACATTGTTTCTAACTAGCCCCAGCAACTACAAATTTATTCTGTCTGAAAAATTTTCCATTCAAGGTTCCGAAAGAAAATACCTTTTTATAATATTGCAATCTTTTAATGTTTGAAATGTATTTTTTTATTTTAGAATTCTAATTTTTAGGCTCTAACTATTAGGACTTATACATTCTTAAACATATTATACATGTATTTTAAAACTACAATAGAAATTAGCTTCAATTTAATGTAAACAAAAATTTGACATGTCATAAACAGACTCACTTACTAAAATATTTTCAGTTTTGAATATTTTATGTACCCATGGTTGGTAAACAGGAAAACCTTGACTTTTTGGAGGATATCAAGCGTTGACTGATAAGTGTAAATATTACCTAAAAAACTAATAATTATTTGCATTATACATAAAATGATTCAAATAAAAGACTCTATGAAAGAACAAAATCGGAATTTCCCTTGAAATTTCCTTGTTGGTTCCATATGGCGATATATTACACGTGAATTTTTAAAGCAATATTTGTACATCATTACGATGTACAAATGTTTTATTACAATGTAATACAGAAGAAATATTAATTTTTTTTATATTCCAGCAGTACGACTTTACAGTTTGTTATCATGAAAATTAATTTGTTGTTTGATTTATTGAAGAACAATCCGAAATTTTAAATATGATTTTTAATAATTTATTATTTTAATATACAACTTTGATTTTAGAAACGTTTAAAATAATGACCAATAATTTGTGTCTATAAAATAGAATAAGTTACGAGTATAAAATTAAAAAAGGGCCAAAAGTACAAAATTGAATTATGTAGAAATTTTTGATATTTAGGATAAAATAAAACTGGTAAATTTCATAACTAAGCATAAATTAAAGTTCCCAAAGTAGCATAACACTGAGTTATGCAAAATAATTACGAAAAACATATTTTATATATTTTACCTGAAAATAATGTACTTTATATAGGACATTGGCGATAGTATTTTAGACGAATCAGCTTGAATCTGATAGAAAAACAACAAACAAATTAGTAACTAATTAATTAATAGCCATACTTGTGTACAAATTAGGTGATAAGAATGTCTATATTTCCTTATTTAACAACATAATAGCCTCTAAGATATTTAACAAAATGACAAAAAATGTATTGAAGGTATAAAATGCATAATATTATATGACTATTTAAATTTAGATTTGAATATTTACCACAATAATACTCTTTTTTCGGTTTGAAATTTAGAATAATTTAGAAGAAATCTTAGAATATCAAGAGAAAACTAAAAACGTAATGAACTAATACAAATGCAGTGGTGAATAATCATCTCATAGTAGTCCAACCATAATCGTACAATTTAAAAATTTACCATAAATTTAATATACTTTTAGATACACAATAGCATTGTCTTGATACTATTCAAAATATATTACAATCAGGCCACTGGACTTTAATCGCGTTTGATCATAGCCACCAGACAGTAATCAAGAACATACTACAGAATTACCAGACAGTGTGGAGTAGACGGAGGAAAATGTCCAAGGGAGCTAATTATCTTGTTTACATCGTTATATTGTTAATGAACTGCCAGAGCCTTTGATATTTTTCCCTTCTAGAAAGTGACGTTTTCTTCACTTAAAAACTTTATAATTAATTTATCAAATACCTAAAATAATATATAATTAAAATATGAGGCGTAAGCCCAGTACAATACTTGGTTAAATATTTCTTGATGAATAATACTTTACATAAATAACCAAAATAATAAATTTAAAACTGATTCTGATGTGTTGAAAAGCAATTGCTCTGTTTCAGTAAAATTTCCTTTTAAAAGTATACAAAAATTGCACTCGAGAGTATAAGGACTTTATAGTGACTTTTGGGGTATTCACTAGTGAAAATTATTAATTTATGACCTGAATGTAGGTGGCCTCTTCACTTGACAATTATGTAGGCTTTCTGTTCTCACTGCTTGAAATAATTTTTAATATAATTAAAGTCTTCAAATATTTGATTCCATTGTAGAGATGCACCTTCAATAATCAATATAAATAAACCCTAGAATATCTAGTAATACCCATGCAAAGAAATATCGTGATTAGCTGAATATAACTAATCCGCGATTAACTGCTAGTAAACTACACAGATAAATATGCCTATAACAAATAAATTGTGGAACAAAGGTGACAGAATGTTCCACAGTGATATAATAGTTATGAATGTCATAAAAAGATCTATCACTCTTCCATCCATTGAATAATTTGGATTTGAAAGCAGTGCTGTATTCAATTGTCAAAAACTGCAGAACAGTAGATGACCAGTGAAGGACACCAGTCTATCGTATATGCTTTAAGTCTATAAACTTCAACGTCCTTGTGCACAGTCTGTATTGGGGAAAGAGAACTTTTACATTCTACATAAATAAGCATATTAGGTAAAATTGACATAATTTGGATGTGGAGAATTAAGCCTTTGTAATACATATTTAGACGGTAATAAAAGCAAGAAATCCACACAAAAATGCTTGCAAAGTTCAATTCTATTATGAAAGGATAGGAAAGTTATTATTGAATATTTTTAAATATTGTAAAATATATTAGCGTAGGATACATTCGGGGTTAATCGAAACACCAAAAAAAATTTAAGAAGGAAAATAATTTAAACAAATTAGGTAAGATTGGATCGTCAAAAATCTTGAAACCGATTGATAAAGAGGCTATAGAGATCAATTTGAGCTTTAGGCAACTGCGATAAAGCCCTACTCCTGTGGATGTGTATTACGGTCCTTCCAGTTTTGGTTTAACAGTTATTAACAGAATACTCTCCATAGTGAGACCGAATTATTGCATAATTCTAAGTATGCAAGCAATATTCAAACAAAGGCTTTGTGGGAAAATTGTGATATTTTAATATTTTATTACATCATATTACATATATTACCAACCAATAAATTCTGTTACAAAGAAATATAGAGCTGAACATAAATATTCATTTAAGATTTACAGGTTTTAGAGGCAAAATTTTAATGTATTTTTAATAGACTAACAATAAAATTAATTCTAAAATTAACTAAGAATTATAACATTTCAATTCTACAAAATAAATATATTTATAAACTTTACTACAAAATTTTCAGTATTGTCCGATCGATCAGTCCAAATATATTTTGACCTGTATTCTTTTTTTGGTTTCAATAATAAATCGTAAGTGGATGTTTTATACATGTAATAGTGTGCATAGGGTTGGCACACTAGTTATTTAATGCGGTTGCTGACTTATGCATGTCATAGCTGTCTGGCATGATTAGTTTACTTTAATCTACATTGAATTGTGTATGAGTTTATTTTATTCATGGTAGGATGAGATTGAATCTGCAGATCTCGAAACGTAGTGTTACTGATTTCTGGTATCACTAAAAGATGAGAAATGTCTGAAAGTCCCTAAATTCTTCTTATGAGCTTTGCCTCAAAAACATCAAAAGCATCACCTGCAATTAGAAACTCTGACACAGAGAAAGAAATCATTATGTTGATTGTGTTCATGGCAATAATTTAGTTTAGTATACCTGTAAGAGCTCTTGAGGGACCTTAAATTGTTGCTATGGTTTGTATGGGAATGCTTCAAGTATCAAGCACTGTTAATGTGGATAGTTTGTGGATATGCTGCGAGCCTCTATGACTAATATTGTGGATAGTATATGAGAATGATTCTAACATTCATCACTGTTGCTTTGGACAGTATGTGGAGATAGTAAGAGTATCCCAGACAGTTTCTGTAGATTACATGTGAATAATGCTCCATGTATCCAGGACTGGTGTGGATAGTGCGCGTAGAATATTACAGTATTCAGGATATTGTTAATTTAGGATTGAAGTTACACAGTGTTATATATTTTTCCTGTGTGATAGCAATTGTGTTGCACCAACAAGTTTAACAATATTATAAATATTATTTATAAATAGTTTCAGATGATTTCATAACTAAAACTACAAGAGCCGAGTGTATACAGGCATGTAGAATAACATCAGCCCGGGCTGAGAGCATGATTTATGGAGAAAAGAGGCTGAGAGTTGAGCTGAGTTAAGAGTAATGGTGGGTACAGTCGAGTTTTGGGTCTCTGCAGTCTGCGAGAGATTATACATTGCCGGGATAGTATGTTACTTTCTCTCTCATAGTATTACAAACTGTATAAGATGATTAGTTTAAAAAACTGAACTTATACATTTATAATGTAAATATAAGTATTATTATTAAATAAGTATTAATTTGTTAATATTTATCCCAGCGATATTTTTAAGCAATCAAATACTGTTTTATAATTAGAAGATTTTATTTGTTAAAAACGTGTTATTCTAAATTTAGTGTGCAAGGCTAATATTAAAGAATGTTTCAAAAGGTTTAACATTTCATATCTTATAACATTTTAATCTAAATCTTGATTTGTTGCCAAAAATAACTGTTGTCTGTTGTTTTTAGAGTTGTATTCTAGTTTTTAAAGATCATTTCGGATTAAATTCTTCCAACTTTAAATTAAAGATTATAAGTATCTCATAGTCTATTAGGGATAAGTAATTAATCTATTAGACGTTAACTGCTGATCTATACGGAGTGAAACAGGACATAAGATCTCAACTTGTGGTGTCTGCCGGAGTCAACGTGTTAATCAAATTTGTTTGGAATAATTCCCTCAGATATTTTCATTGCGTAAATTGTTGATGTAAAAGAGTACCAAACAGTTTCAACAATGAGTCCTGGGACAAAAAAATGTCTGACTACCGAATGTGTGCATAGTCTTTATTTTGGCACAGGCATATGTATGCTCTTAAAGTTAGTTACTGACGATGGAAGGTTTGAAAGGCTAACAGGCGTTTGGAAATTTGCCTTTATTATGATTAGAAAAGGTATAACACAACGTTTCGAGGATTGAAATCTATACTCTTCGTCAGGTGGGGGATTTATTAGTACATACAAAAATAAAAAACAGAAAGGAGAAAATAAGGGAAAGAAAAGGGTTCAAACAAACCCTAAAGCTTATTGGACTCTAGTCCAGGCGTTGTAACTGCAGAAAATGCATGTCCCAAGCACAAGTCATGAGTACGATAAATACAACCACACCGGTACGGATGAAAGTGGGATACCGTTATGTTTGCTCTTTTTCCTCTCCAAGATTTTCACCTGCGAAGGAATCTGGAGTAAAGATGTCATCCAAGTATTTTATCTGAAATACCAGTTAATATCTTGTAAACAAATAAAAGCAAATAATATAATTCTACAATGCAGAGTATGGCTAGTTCATAATTAATAAAACTCATTAGTAATTAATATTTTATTTTTAAAACACCACCTTTTTATTGTCTTTGAAAAAGAAACGGCTGCGCGATAGAATATCCAATTAACTAATAAAACCATAGCCTAATTTCTTAAGTTAAAGCAAAGCGATTTTAAAGGACAAATAACACCAATATATGAATCGTACCTTCGATAGGTACTATTGCAACGATGACATTTCTTTATTTATATGACATTAGAAATAATTGAATGAGCGTTATCGACGCCTATGACTCAGGGACAGCAAAATTTTAATGTATATCTCCCTGTCTGTAAGTCTGCCTCACGATACCTCAAGAAAAATATGAACTATAGTTTAAAAATTTTGCATGAAGTTTCTTTTATATATCGCCAACATCGAGTTTAATGAGGTCTCCTCATGGTGTTCGGCTCAGTATCGGCTCAATTAAAACATTGTGAATCCATCTTGAGGGTAACCATGATTGAAACGAGAAATATAAAAATGAAATGAAAAAAATGCAGCCTAATTAAATAAGCGATGTCCTTGGAATATTTCATGTAACCTCGACAAGCCTATTACGCGATACGGCACGTGCCGTAATACCATCTTGTCATAAATAAACGAAACAAGTGTCTAGATATTTTATAGGTACCTATAATAGTTTCAGTATCTTTATTTCCCGATGCCTTTCCGGATTTTATCTTCCCTGCGGCAGTCTTCAGCTCTTCTTCAGTGAAAGGGTGATTCTCTTCAGCCTCCACTTCTTCCACTGCGCTGTTAGTCTCCCCCAGGTTAGGAAAGAGTGTCCTAGCAATTTCCAGCTGTCTCTCGTCACTTAAATTTTCTTACCAGTGACAATTTTGTATCCGCACCCCCAGATATCAGTGTCAATCTCTTCTTGTACCTGTTTCCATGACGTTATTTTTGCTCTCAGGACTGCCTTTGTCAGATCTCACCTTTTTTCCTTATAAGTTGAGACTATGCGTTCTTTCTCCATCTGCGACAACCCTGCTCTAGTTGCTGCCCTTGTGGCTCTTCTTCTGTGAGTTAGGCATTCCTTCCTGATTCGTGTCAGATCCTCGTTCCACCAGTGCACTGGTCTCCGGCTACCTGCGACAGTCATCTTCGTCAGTGTCTTTTGACAGCTTTTTACCGTCAATGTTGTCAGGGCTTCAGCTGTGATCAATCTGCCTTGCACTCTCCAATCTCATTTTTCTTTTCCTAAGCGGTTTATATAGCCCTCTAGATTATTCAGCTTCCAGCCTGTCGTAGCTTTTCCCGCACCATACGCCATCCCCTGGACCTCTTTCACGATTTCAAAGAGAATGTATGGATGGTCACTCAAGTTTTCATGTTCAAGCACTCTCCAGTTAATTATTTCGTTTGCTAAGTCTTCTGTGCTTAAGGTGAGATCGATGAACGAAGTTGCTCCATATCTGCTGAAGGTAGGCTTTTTTCCATGGTTGTGAAGTACCAATCCACGTGCAGCAATCCAGTCTCCAACTATCTTCCCTTTCCTGCCCTCTCTACGGAAGCAGCTCTCGTGATATCTGGAACAGTGCCCATCAAGCTCCAGGTAGAAAAAAGAATAGCGAAGCCGAAAGGAGTTCTGTATGAAGAAGAGCATTACACCAGACAGTGGCAGGAAGCGTGGTCACAAGACACTGGAAAGTCAGCATGGACAAAGAGACTAATACCTGGCATTAGACCTTGGATTAGCAGAACTCATGGACAGTGCAGTTATTATCTAACCCACCCAGGTACTGAGCGGACATGGGTGCTTTAGCTACTATAAGAGACGCTTTGCTCTGAGCGACACAGATGCCTGTGCGTACTGCGGAGAGTGCGACACTACTCTTCACACTGTGTTTGCATGTCCACGGTGGAGATACCAGCGGAAAGGAGTGAAGGAGAATCTGGGAAGAGCTCTTACAGTGGAGAGTATGGTGGCCCTGATGGTGGAGAGCTAAGACAACTAAAAATATTTTAGTAGTCAGCTGGCGCACAGTAGCTGACTACCTGGGAGTGGTAATGACAAAAAAGAAGAAGATGAAAGGCATGTAAATGTAAATTTAAGAGCTGAAATAAGAAGAGGCCTAAGACAAAGAAGGTAAGCAGATGACTGTCTTCTCACCTTGAAGAAATACTGAAGGGTGGTACCAAGATCAAGAGGAGTACAATTATAGAGGGAGGGTTTTTTTAGTGGAATCACCACAGACTCCCATTGTGCGGACCAAATGGGAAATCCGAAGGGATTTTTTCAAACTCTCGGAAAAAGTATCTTTATTTCCACTCTTATCCTTATATTGATACAAATTTTGTGACTCTGATTTTGATTATCTTTTCTTCGATTCTCTTACGCTATGGATTTTTAGCATCATCAATGGTGAATATATATATCAACTAGCCAAGAATATATTAATATTCATAGCTTTCACTATTTTCTCTCTTTTTTGTATGGCAATTTAATTTGGTTTAATACTTTATTTGTAAAATTAATTTCAATGTTAAATTAAATATTAATGGTACAACTGGTTTTAAGATACTTAAGCGATTCATACAATTTTATTTTTGTGAATCCATAAATTGTGAAAAGTTGGAGAATAATGCAAACCAACAAAACCTTTCATTAAATATACAAAGAATTCAACCAGCCATTGTTCAAAATGTATTCTATCAGGTCCGAGAAGCTTTCAGCCTATCCTCCATTCTGCTAACAAAAGAGCGCCGCTGGCACTAAGTTCCATTTGAACAGATTTTATTATTTACACAGCAGATATTTATTTTAATATTACAATTGTTAATGCCTATGATACATTTTTACCTTTTTAAGTGTATATACCAAAGGCTATCCGTTTACTCCTCCAATGTGAGGCAATAGGGAAAATAAATTCATTTTTTCATTATGTTCATCTTAATGTAACAGGTTGTGTTTTAATAATCTTAACCACTAACTTCTTACACAGCCAATTTTCTCTTTTCAAGGAGGTATACAAGGTGAACCGGGAGGAGAGGAAAAAAATAAACTGGTAAATTTAGACCTAAAAAAAAAAACAAAACTTCATACAAACATAATTCTGGAAATTCTTCGTTTACAATGGAAAGTTATAGTGGAAGATTTCGTCCACATTAACACTTCGAGCATTCATTGAAACCGGTCAGAAACTATTAAAACAGTGTTGGTAAGACAAAATCGTGACCGTTTCGTAGCTATTTACACTTGAGCAATTGAATAAACTAGGTCTCGAAGCTGTGAGTTTCTTGGTTTGTAATAAAATTAGTTTAAAAACCAAAATGTGCTATAAAAACCAATTTTTTTAAAGTTAGACACTATAATTTAATTGAATGGCTAACAAATAAATAAAATCTGCGAACAAAAGTTGCAAAGCCATTTATATTTGTATGACGTTTATGCATTTGTTAGTCATTTAATGAAATTATATCGCCTCAAACGCAACAAACCAATTTGTTTACAGTAAAGTTTTGTTTTTTAAAGCAACTTATTTTACAAAATAAAGGATATGGGACTTAGATTATAAAATCTTTCTTGTCTTTCGCTCAATCTGAATCTTTCGCAAGCATTATCTCGTTAACAAAGCATTACCATACACATGTTTATATGAATTGTCTTTTTTAGGACTAAAATTACTTTTAAAAATATTTTCCTACCCGATTGGACCATCTTGTTGATTTCCTTGTTGTAAAATATTTTTTGAACTATTATCTGTTATTATTCTCCAAATATCGACTTTAAAAAGCATTTCAACGGTGATTGAAAAGCTCATATTATTGTGCCCTCAAGTTTTAACAGTGGTTTATCCAATATAAATTACTAGAATTACATCAAATTCATATAATTGTGCATTAACTGCTTCATAGGCTTTATATTAAACTCCACTCAATTTGTTAAGTTTTAAATGTTCAAAGAGACTGAATTTTCCAAGCATATAGGAGACGGGCGTAAAGTAGCCCAGATATACCTGATTCAAATTCGTATGATTCCGCTCAAATAATCAATACCATATAATAATTCCAGGTTTATGACTGAGTGATTAACATTTCTTGTCAAAAAATCTTATAGAATTTTAATATGAAGTTTAATTTACGGCAAGTGAAGTTATATTAATTTAAATATTTTTTATAAACCCAAAAAGTCAGTTTGATACATAATATTGATAAAACCATACATCAGAATTCTCTATATTTTTTTATTAACAAATGTCCATTAATTCCTCCCACTATTTGTTGGAAAAAAATGTTTTGGAATAGTTTTTTTTATTGAAGCTTCGTTAAAAGCACCCTGTAAGGAGGGTATGGCTAGCATTCAAATAAAAAAAGTATTAATTCACATTAATTGAACATGTTTTCTGAACATCTATTTATTAGCAATATACTTAAACTAATACCAATAATGTTAATACATTTTGACAGAATAACATAACAGTTATTAAATAATCGCAGTTAAATTTCCGTACGACAAGCAGTAAGTTAATGTATCTTTATAAGTGTTAGAAAAATAATAGGAGACTGAACAAAGATAAATAGCAAATATAAAGAATTAAACTAGCCAATTAAATATCCCTAGACTTTTTATCTTTCATGTCACGAAAAGGTTTAAGATGGGATTCCTCGATTTACCTAACAAAGGCTCCCTGAGGGGTTTGTTGTTAAACAATTCTCTTCTTCCTGGGTTCTCGAACACCTTGAGAAGAATACGTAATGAGCAATAAAGGTCGTCTTTGAGAGAAAAGGTTTTTTCAAATACGGTTTTACGTCTTTATAGTTATTTTATAAGTGTTCTCTCGATGGTTGGGGTAAACCTAGTAGACTTACCAGAAAGCGACGAGTATAATATTTACAAATCTTTAACTGCACATTTTATTTGAGCTGCACGGTGACTTAATAATAAACTAAACATAAAAAATTCTTTCAAAAAGTCATAATTTTTATTGATTCTTTAAATAACTAACCTTTTTAATTCAAACCTGAAACATTTATCTTTTTAGTTTCAAATGATAATCTTACTGCAATTGTGAAAATAATGTTTTTTTATTAATGATACATAACTTTTGTATTATATTCAGTGTATACATTGTATATATTTATTACCATTTTAAATCTTGTTTGAATTTGTACTCAATTGGGAATGTGAGAAACATTAAAAAAATTCACAAATCAATGTTTAATTATTTACATATTAATTATTAGCAGATATCCGTTGTTTTGCACGCGATTTTCTTTTCAGTAACAGTTATTTATCAGGCATATCCTTTATAATGGCATTATTAAAACTCCTGAAAATTATTGATTAGAACTGGAAAATCCCCTAATAAATTTATGTTTGAAGAGATAAATATCTATGAATACTAATGAAATAGAAAACAAGCTGCTTCCTTTCATAAAAGAGCAGATCGTGTGAGACGGTTCGGAGATATTTTGGTATGCACTCGCGATCCGTGATGCATCTTTTCTATCCACTCTTGTCATCTTTTACCTCGAGGACACTTGACGTAGAGCATCCGCCCATGTGTCGCCCCGGACAGAAGCATGGATTGCGTGACCGACATGAGCAGTAACCGCCACAGGTCCGTCGATTATTCTTCATCAGTTGGCTGATAGAGGTGGTCACTACCCCGCCTTGTTTGCCGCCCCAAAGGTCTACTCCAAGAACGTGAGCTTCGTATCAACCAATATGCCAAGATAAACCACAGCGCTCTTGATGTCGATATTTTCCCGGTCCATGTGGAACCTGGAGAGCAGTGTCAATTCTCCGTCTTATGAGAAGTACTTTGCCAACGCCAGAATCAGGCCGTGCTCACTCATTTCGGCCAGCACTTCCAGCAAGACTCAGTCGAAGGCCCTCACAGTGATCATCAGGCAACATCTTCGTATCCCACGAGGAAGCTCCCTTCAGGCACTTCCATCCGCAGGATCCTGTCGTAGACGATCTTGCACAGTACCGGGCCTGGAATCGAGCCCTGCGCAACTCCCGCCTTGATCGCCCTCCAGCGTGACCTGTCGGTAGTAATATAATTGAACCGTATATCCCTGACATTGCTGCTAAGATTACAAATTGACTTAGCGCAGGTTGCTACTGCTCAAATACTCAAATACCCCTTTATTTTGTGTTTTAAACTACCAAAGTAATACTATTAGCTAACTCTCAGCGAAGTAATAAAATAAAATTCTTTTCGTATACAACACAAAGAACAGCAATATTCCGAGACCACTTTATAGCCAACAACACTCTGCATTGCAGACTTCTATGATTTATGTGTCGCCCTGAACAAAGTTATAATTTATTGTTAAGTTTTACTTTTCCAGTAATGTTTATACGTCCGTAGCCATCATTTTCACTAAAATAAGTCGGCAGATTGTGAATTTTAATTTTATTAATCTCAATAGCCAGTTTTTGTTGGAATATATCAGGTAACATTTGAGTATGCCACCTTCATATATATATTCAATGAATGTTAGTTTTGCCATTTTTGATTTTACGAAATTTTACATCTAACTAATGAGACTATGTTTTCATTTTAAATTCATTTCTTCCATATGAGTGGTTATTAAATACTATTCTGATCCCATGATATACTGGCTAAAGAAGTTATTTTCATATTTGAATCTGACTTAGGTTAGGTTTATTTTAACTTAAAAAGGATATCAAATATAAATGGAAAATACATACAGGTATCTTAGGAATGGTATATTTTATCTATCATTAATTCATTTTGTAAAATGATGACTTTAGCTTGTAAGCACTCAAATGTTCAGAAGAAACGGTTAAGTTCTCAATGCATCTTGTAATACAGTGTGACTTTTTTGTATCAAAAAGCGTAGCTACCCGAGTTTAAACGCCAACCACAAATTAATCTGAAGATCTAAAATTAAGTCACTTACATTAAAATTTTGCTTGTTTATCGCTAACGAACAGTTACCGGCTTGGTGAATATCAAGTTCTTGTTCAATTAACTCGTGCAAAAACTAAACCTTTACATAGTGGTTAACAAAATGACATGCGCAAAGTAACCACGTTAAGATTTCCGTTACGTGACGAACTTAGAAATTTTTATTTATAAATACTTTTAGTCATATGTTTCTGGAATGACATACTCAAATACAGTACACTTGTACCTATCTTGTATGTGAATTCGCATAAGACCAAATCCCAATTAAGATAAGATCAAAATTTCAACGAGATTTATGAAAGTTTCAAATTGTATTCAAGTTGAAAAGTGTCAAAACCTACCTTTCTTCATTTTACAGATATGTAAACTCGATTTAATTGTTCGTAAAACATTTATTTTATATAAATAAACGCAGAAACCTAAACAATTTAATTTATCTCCCGTAATTTTAGCTCTACTCGTTATTTTTTTTGTCAACATTAAAACTCAGATATCTACAGGTAAACTCCAAGAATAGATTCAAATAAAGAAGTGGTTGATTCAAACCTAATAAACTGCTGTCTGTGATCAATATTACTTTTTATAACAGTTTACCTGCTCTTCCTCAAAATTTTGGTGTCTTGATTATTTTCATAAGTATCTCACTATGCATTTTTACTACTTTTGTTTCATGCAATAAAATTGCATATATGGAATTTGCAACAATAAGAAACAAATGTATGTCTGACTTCATTCTTGTGACGTCCTGCACAGACAGAAAGGCAATTATGAAGAAAAAACTTTTAGCTCTCAACGACAGAGACAAAAAAAATTACAGTCTACTGAGTGATATGCCTTCATTAACGTTTAGCTGAACTCCATGGATTGACATGCAACATAATTGAACTCACTGTTCCTTTTATGCACAGTTTAAAACCTTAAGTCAGTTTGTTTCCTAGATATCGTGTGAAGAGGCATACTTTGTTTGTATGCACATTTTTCATATTGTCGAGTAATAGTGTTGGGTTATAGGTAAACAATAATTGGAGAGTAGTTTTCAATAAACTGTGCTCAAAATTTTGGTTTTTAAAAAAGATGTCAAGCTTATAATGCTTCTAAAATAAAATTAAATCCAATGGAGCTCTTATATCTACGGCACACAGATGATGTTTAAGAAGCTCCGATATATTGCGTATTAAATACTATTTCATACTAGATAGAACTAATCATCTTTATATTGATAGTCAGAAATACATACAAGCAGTACAATATATATGGATATATATTATTTCCTATATATAGGACAAAATTCGCAAATTGTACTGCGAAACATATATATATATATATATATATATATATATATATATATATATATATATATTGTTTATATTGTATATATAATTATATATATACAATATACATAATTTATATACATATATACATTTATAAATATACATATACATTTTAATGTTTGTCTGTATGCCATTTATAGACAAAGAAAATATGAGAACGATCATTATGAAAATGTTTATGTATATGTATTTTTTACGTAGAAACTTTATATGCTATGCCCATTGATGCAACTCACTACCAAGAGGCGCTGCTGGAATATAAAAGTTATCAAAGCGCCTGAACATTAAAAAACTGTAATTACGACACAGTTACGCATGTAAAATAGCTAAGCACTATTTGAAGGCGAAACATTTTAATGTATATTTGTCTTTTAAATGAATTTGTGGTTGAACTTACAGCTTGAGTGTTAAAAGATTTTATAAAAAAGTACATGTACAATGGCTATAAATATATACTTTTGATCGTGACAACAAAGTAAACTCTGCATCGGGTTTACCCAGATTGGCCATTAGGATAAAACGTACTTTATAAAAAGTGAGACACGATTTTATGAAATGGAGGTAATGATACTTGACGTGAATAGTTTGGGGGACGCCATGATTAGATCGGTGTTTGTGACATTCGATTACTGTTTGCTTAGAGAACAATACTGATGACGAGATAACTTTCACTAGTGATTGTATCACTAAATTTTGTACTTAGATATTCACTTTGATATTGCTATTCTTACAACCATTGTAAGATTGCATTAGCAATGAAAACATTATTACCACAATTAACTATTTCTCTCATGCCAACGCTTTAGTTAGAGTACTGACGTCATATAGAAAAATAAATATAATTTCAAAAATCACATATTCTTTATTTTACACTGTATTAAATAAATAAAAATGTAATGAATTAAGCCATAGACATATTACTGCAGGTCCTAAAAATTCATAGAATTGTCAATAAGGAAATCTTCAAATTAAACCATGATATAAATACATTTTTAAATATAATTTTATGAATATTATTTCTTTTTAATTATCCAATAATTTTAATTGATGAACTGTGTATACGTTTATACTTAAATTTTAGTTATATAATTTAAATTTAGTTTCTTTGGAATGTATTCAGAACCTGACAGCGGCAAGGCCTTCCGGAAAATCGTGTGTGTGCGAATACTCGTGATAGAAAGGGCTTAGAAAGTTATTAGAAATTTGATATATAGGTCACACTTGGTGAAGGAAAGAATGGCTCTTGATTTTTGTATACAAATTCAAAAGCAATGCGCTCCGATTTTGTATTCGGGTTTTGCGAACAGTTGGTTTTTAACAATTAACTCAGGTTGTTTTTATTTCTCTATTAGAAGAAGAACCTTAAGAAACCCTTCATTGCACTTAGTCATACTACTCACCTAACGCAGGCTCTCCTAGGCTCAGGTACATCTGGCACATTGTCTGGCGTTATTGTCTTCGTGAAGAGCTATGATTTTCTAAAACTTTACAGCTATTATAAATTCTCAATTTTTAAACCGAAAGATAGTGTTATTCAATTCCCGTAATTTTTAATTCATATAGACTGTCCTTCATTTTATTATAGAACCTCAATCACAATTTTCAATTAGGAATTAAATTCTGCATAGGATTTAGGGTACCTGATTGAAATAACAAGTACATGGGCCTTCTCTTCTTTGTTCAAATTGATATATATTTGTGTTATTGTGAATAAAATAGCATAACCTTGGTACGAAAATTTAATGGTAACACAAAATTAAATAATAACAGTGACGGTAAGGTAATTAAACAAATTTGCTCAGAGTTTTAAAATATCATCATAAAAACTATATCTCCTTTTCAAACAATATCAACTTATATCAATAATTAATATAACTAAAATAACTTTGTAATACAATAAGCACATGCAATTAATTTATTTGGATGCCGTGAGAAAATCCCCTGTCAATGATGTAAACTCAGTAACGATTTATGTTTTGATCTAATGTTTACTTAATATTTTTTTATAATAAAACAAATTATTAAATAAATAACATTTATTCGTACAATTAAAAGGAAATAAAACACCTTAATTCAGTACAATTTAAGAATATAACCTATACAAATAATAATCAATTACACTAAAAAATATAGTTAATCTCTTTATTACACCTTGGTACATTATATGTAGTTATTATAACAACAAAATGATAGTTTTAAAATAAGTATAATTATATTTAATGCAAGGCTATCTTAGTGAAACATCCGTTTGGATAAATAACGCATTGATTTGACAATGGATTTCAATAAACACTAAGTTCGTAGATTGGATATAAAAACAAGCAGTATAAAAATGAAAAGAAATGTGGCGGAAATATTATTTCAGTCTCCAACTTGTATTGACAAGGGATTATTGCGAGATTTGAGGAAGTTTACTTTCCTTGTACAACGTTTTTGAATAAACAAGTATATTTCTTTGTATCTAGATGATAAAGCCATTTTGGATTTATACCATAGAAATCAATAAGGGATGGACAATAGTTAAAATTTAATGCTAAACTATTCAAATATTAAAAATTAAATATTGATTCTAGTCCTCATAGAATTTTTTCTTTTTATATCACGTAATTCTGTGAACATTTGACATTTAATCTCAGATTACATACTTAGACATCAATTGGCAAGACATAATATAGAAATAACGTTTGGCTAAAACAGAAGAATGGTGACCATATAAAGTATTAGTACTACTTTTTAAGAAATATGGTATATGGTTCATCACCTAGAGTGTGTAAAATCGTTAACATCGTTTCGATTCGTAAACAACGAAAATACAAAATTTAAAATATAGTGTAATCTAGACGAAGCGTTCGTTTTGTGCTTTTTCTTCGCCGATCGTTCTTTCGATATCTCCAGACGAGCACGACTCCAGATCCCAGGAGACAAGTTTACGACAGCGTCAGTTTTCAGACGCTTCACTAACATGAGATAACATCGCACCACAGCAACATTATATGCAGAAAGCTCGGTTGCTCCACTGTACTTAAAGATAGTGTCAGAAAAATCTTGGGGGTGTTTGCTTTAAAAATTCCTGTAGGCTATGGAAGTTAAATATAACGCAAGTGGTTATGGAATGTATATATTATCATGGAATTGGAACGTAAATTTTAAATTCTATTACTTTTCGTTTCTTATAAATTAAATTTTTAGATATTAAAATTTCCCAAATCTTGCCAACCTACTGGGTTATATGTTTCAGACAATCAGCCAAATCCCAGATGGACATGCACAGAAGAAAAAGCCATTCTTTGAAGACAAAAATTAAATTAAATAGCAAAATTTTAATCGTAAAATCATAAGACCTTTCTCGAGACAACTTCGCAATGTTAGTCTAAATATGCCACTATATCTCATGTTAAAATGTCTTATCATTGCACTCAGTTTGTTTATAAAATGACTCATTCTGTAATTTAATTTTGCCATTATGGTTACCCGTAAGACCATGTAAAAATATTCGCTAAAACTTTGTTGCCATGCATTATTGTCCCTTGTATTTAATGAAACATCATGGAACATTTCAAGTTTGTTGGCTATTTTGTTTTTAAAATATCACCCGGACAGATAGAAAAATACAGGCATGAATTTTTTGCAGACTTTCAAGAAATAGACTTCGCTAACTAATAGTACAAGTTATAGCATTGAAAGTATGCAGGCTGTTTTCAGCAAGGCTAGTTACGTAACAACTTGGCGTTCTTTCTCCTGCTTCATATGAGAGACACGTCATTTTACCTTTATTCTGGGCATCCTCAATTGTGACTTGCAGTAATATAATCAGTAGGGTTAAGGATAAGAATAGGCAAAGTATTGACAAAAGTGTACGACCTATGCTGTCTGTAACCCAAATTTCAACTTCTTACACTGTGAGAGAACGGATTCTCCCAATTGTTTGTTTACAAAAAAAAAACATAATTCAATTTATCAACTAACTTTACCACTTCATACGGTTAAAAAAAGCTTACTATGTTAAATATAACTGCGATAACTTCACTATCCACAGAAGAACGCTTATCGCAAAGCGGAATAAGTTTATGCAAACGTAGCACAAGGTACCTATTGTATGCGTGCACAGCTAGTTGATTGTTATTTAAGCTATTGTGCAGTTTAATACTTGACATGACTTGTTATCTGATCTATACTAAACATATTCAATATTACATAGTTTTAAAGTAAGTTTAACTTAAAGTGGCCAACACATTGAAGTCTCTTTTCATAAAATTTATGTATAAAATGTGGCCCAGGCGAAAACAGCTAGTGTATTAATATTGCTACAGAATTTGTAAGTTATTACAAAATAAGTGCAATATTAAGACAACTAGCAGTTACACATGTGTTTCCAACAATTCTGGTTCGAGTAAATTATATTCCCGACGCCTATGTTAAGTCTGCCTTGTTGCCACGTTCAAGAATATATCTTAAGAATTTACATATATAGACATTTTATTATAATACAGTCTCTTTGTTTTGTGTTCATAGTCGATTTTGCCTCGTTTCCAGGTAAAAATATTATATATATATATATATATATATATATATATATATATATATAATATTTTATATATATATATATATATATATATATATATATATATATATATATACACACAGTTCTGCTACTTTAGAGACTAAGATGTGAGGTTTAGCTGCTAAAGTGTTTAACCGAAGCTCTTAGACATTAGTTATGAGACCAGTCACATAAGATTAAGGGACTAGAATAATAATGTTGTTCGAAGTTAGAATAGTATTTACTGTTTTTGTGGAAACAACTCTCTGAAATAAAGAGGTATATACTAGATAAAAGCCAAAAATTAAACTTATTTAATTTTACAACAGCGAATTCAATAAACCTTCAAACAGTTTACATTGTAGTTCCTACCACCTTGTGAAATATTATAGGATTGTTAAAAAATTATATACATTTATGTTTTCCAAATTATAAACTTTTAAAAATATAATACAATTTTATAATTTTAAAAGAGATTAATATTGTTACTCTGATAATATTTATAAGCATTTAATTGGTAGTTCGCAAAGCATCCCGTTAGTATAACTACTATATTGAAGTTAATTTGTTTTAAAAACTCGTGTGTATTTAAGTTATAAAGTTTAGTCTTCTGAAAATATAATAAAATGTATACCTTTAAAAAAAGGATTAATATTGAAAACATAATATGATGTTTTAACATGTAATTTACAATTCGCGCAGTATTCCGGTAATGTAACGTTTGGCATACTGGTTGTCTTAGCTATTAAGTCTTAAAAATTCAAGCAATACTTTCATTAATATATTTGCGTGCTAAAGTATTATTTTAAAGTAAAAATTTACCATCTAAAAGTTTGAAACGCTGAAAATTCAATATCAACATATAAGTCAAACATACGCAAATATTATCATATAAGCTCCATTATTTAACAAGGAATAGTTTACTTACTTCTCAATAGAATACCTGGAAAGAAGAGCAGAAGTTCCAAGAACAAACCTTGCAGTAGTATCCCACACGTGTGCAAATGTAATTTAATGTGAATCTAGGTCATACTCTAACTTGCCTTTATATTTATTCTTTGAATCACTCCTTACATTATGTTTATATTGAGAAGAATGTTTAGTTAGATAAAAATTTCTAGCTAACTGCTACTATAAGACTCACATGGTGGAATAAATATATGTATATATATATATATATATATATATATATATATATATATATATATGTATATATACGTGTCTATCGTTTAACGAATCTTGAGATCATTTCATATGGTTAAAATTTATTTTATTTGTATTTTTTGACAAAGGCTATCGGAACTCTATGGTCACATGGTGAGTCTTAATAAATATATGATACAAAACTGTGCATAAAAAAGAACAGTTACTTGGGATATGCTCCAACAATGAGCCTGATTCGTAAACTACAGTTAAATCTACTATAAGAACATGAACTTTAGGAATCTATTTTGGGGTTAGGGTATTTCCCAGTATCCATTAACTATGATACAATAGGGGAATATACAGGTTTTGTACCTAGTGATGGGTTGATTAGGTTCGTAATCCTTATTATAGCAAGCAAAGTAGGCAGAGATGACATCGTTGGGAGTTACGTTGGAGGAATTAATGTATCACGTTCAGTGTTTAAGGGCTAGGTTGGGACTACGGTTGCAGGAGATTGATCACTGCACACTAAATCGACTCTTCATATAGCAGCCCTAACATAATGCTACGGAGCAGAGAATCTGAGGAAAATGTTGTGCGCCTGGAGAATCTCTAAGAGCTGATCGGACATTGTGTGACACCAGGGCAGTTAGCTTACTCCTGCTCCGCTCACACACTAATATTTAGGAAGTGGCCGTGTTTATAACACGTGTGCATTTCTTGTTGTGTTTGTTAGAGCCACAACTTAAAAGATTATAATTCAAATACTAAACTATCTATCATTCCTGTTCTCTTTTCCGTTAGTTTGGTCTATGACCTTTTGAACCCTGATATTACAAGAATCGTTGTAGACTGAGCCTACTGCGGCGATTGTACCAACTCTCTAGACAGGGATTTCCTTAAGAGGAAAATCTTCGTTAATTTACGGATATAATTCTTTTTTAAGTTTTATCTTAATCCAATGGATAATCGTATTTATTTTGGATAAGCTGGGTAAAGGTTATTAAGTCCTTAAAAATAACGTACTGTCATCTTTCTTATTATCAGGAAAGCATTTTTTTTCAACAATATATAAAAATAATAGCAACAAATAGTAATGAATATTAGAATGTATATGGTAAGACATTTTTCAAGAACGCTTTTGTACACCATGGCAACCAGATAAGAAACTTTCAGAGTATCACAAGGTTTATGATCGCATTTATTTTTGCTATGAAAAGTATATTTTATCTGCATTGTAATTTTCAGAGAGATAAAAGTGTTAGCAAACTAAGTACGAGTTCACAAACCTTGCCTTAACATCCTCATAAATTGTGACCAAGTACGGCTTAATCTTTATACCCAACGTGCTTTGTATTTTACCGTATCCGTTTTTCCACAGAGTTCTTAAAAATTTAACAGATATATTACGTCGTGTAAACCCCTAGTTTAAACAAATATATATACTATAATTCGTAAAAGAATAAACTTAGGAAATTGTAGATTCGAATTTTCACAAAACACTTCCTCTGCGACAAAAATATTTTTTCAAGCGCTAGATTTAAACTATGTTTAAAGCAGTAAACCAAAACAAAGAGTGTTGAAGGAGCCAAAAGGACGTGAGGAATGAGTTATAGGGCAGAGGGGTAAACGGGCAGATTCAGTTCAATATCAAAACAATATAAATAAATACAGTTCATTGTTGAACCAATAGAAAACTATGTACTAAGTTTAACTATTTAGGAACTCTCTACCGAGAGGTACCACAGACGCGCGCGCGCACACACATACACACGCACACACACACACACACACACACACACACACACACACACACACACACACACACACACACACACACACACCGACAAACAGGACACCCAAACAGTCAAACGGACAAATACAAGATATATAGAAGTCACTGTCAGGTTCTTTATAACATTCCGTAACAGTGTTTACAAGTTTAAATATCAGGTTAATAAGTCATTCGAACCTCATTTTCTTGTAGCTATTTAAATTGAAGAAGCAACATTTCTAAGTAGAACACGAAATTTTAAGAATACAGGGTTTCAGTTCTTGATTAAAAATACCATAACATTTTAATGATTACAATGTATTTAAATAAATTTAAGTTTTTCTTAAAATTTGTTTACATATAATTTGCCTTTTAGTCGAAAGATTAAGACACAAGTATGATTTATTATATATTGTCTTAATCTATACCACATCAATTCATATTGAAATGAAAATGAACCGGTTAAACGTTTATTCCTTGAAAAATACCTTCTTTAAAGTTTTCAATCACTTGTCATCCTCTTTATATAAATATTTGTTTCTTAAAACTACTGCATTAATTAAGTGCCATATATCTTAATTGAATACACTCACACAATCCAAAACAAGCCCCAGCTTAAATTTTGTACGTACGCATATCATAATAATAGCCTAGATTACAAATATTATTATGATTGAAAAATCATAATAATTGACCAAGTTTGGGAAAATAACTGTAATATATATAAATACGTAATTTATGTAATTCATTGTACGTTAATAACTCCCAATAATACAGTTTCTTTTAAACGGATTGAATGCAAAAGATCCAAAAGCATAGAATTTCAAATACCTTTACAAGCATAAGTTATTTTAGATGTGGTACCACAACATCATTAATAACAGTAACAGTTGAAACTCAATGATATACTATTTTACCTTAATTTATAATATATACTTAATATATAATATACTTAATTTACTTAATATATAATGAAGATTAATTAGGTGCTGATGTTTCTAGTAGCAGTTAACTGCAAGAGTAACGCCATTATCACGTTATCTACGTTATTTACGATCTAAGCTGTCTGAGGGTCAGTTACATTGACAGAGTCTAGACGATGATGTTATGTAATCATAGTGATAAAAAACGAGCACTTGGTTTTAAATAAGGTCATTCAAGGGATGAAAGGTTTTTGTAAGATTTGTTTACTAAAAGGGTAGGCCGATCCTCTATTTAGGGTTATTCTTTCTGTATTCATGGGCCACTGGCGTGTGTGAAGATCAAACTGAAAAACAGGGAGAGGGGTACATATCAAGGTCAACAGTACTGATTAAAAGTCAATGGTCACAAGCAGGATTTAAGATATCACAGCTGTTGTATCACAGATCGTATTGTATCATGTACATTTACTAAAGTAATATGTAATGATATATTGAAAATATAATAAGTTGGAAATGCTTCAATGTATTTAGAACATCAGACTATTGAAACAGTAGCAGCCTTGTAAAGCAACTCAATTTAAACTCTAGACAAAGCAACTGTCAGGTTCAAGCACAAAAGACAGTTTAATCACAAGTTATCCTAAACAAAGAGGAGGATAAACTAACCTGCTGTGTCACTGGCATCTTCTGCTATCTTACCTAAACTCTGTCTTATTTATATGCATAGGTTTGTTTATATTCAGGACTCTAAATGATTAAATGTTTAATACCAAAATCTTGTTTTATTAACATCATACTAATCAGCAAATATAAATGACATTTCTGCTTTTTATTGGTTACTAGAATATGGTATAAAACCATGTGGCGTTTGCCACTTTATTTTTGTTGGTCTTTGGACGGACCGGGAGCTGTTTCCTTACAGCTGGTAAAGCCATCTGTTTTACCAGATGGTTGTTCTCTTTCTAGATGTTTCTGTGGCTTTCTGGCTTTTTGATTGGTTCTAGTATTTTCAGGTTTTCTAGATATCGGAATTTAGGTTTCTTGCTCTCTTCTCTTCTGACTTCGATAGGGCAAGGACATCTTGGAGTTTTCTGTGGTCGGAGTTACAAAATCAAAGCTGGCTGCCCGCTCCCTCTACGAACCGGCACGGTGTTTTGGTGTTAATATCGTATGCCTACCTTCCAATCAACGTTTCACGACCTCGTTTATTATTTAGGACCCAGTCTTTCCAAATTCGGTTTTCGAATATCGTCGCAAATTGGTAGCAGAGCGTGGTTTGAAATGGAAGGCTAGGCTTGCCGGTGGGAGCGGAGGAATTCTACACAGCTATGAGAGCTAAGTCCTAGTTTTAAGTTTTCTTAAAGGGGTAGACGTTTTTCTAAATTTTTTTTAGTTTTCTAAATTTTCCTTACACTGCCTTTTTTTTACTCAAAATGTTAAACTTTTTCGAAGTAGCTTGTTTTTAATGTGCAGGTCTGAGCCAAGCAGTTCTTGCAACCAACTGCTACCTAAGCCTAGTTGTGTAATAATTGAACATGTGAGTGGCAGTATTTCTTAAACTTTAGTTACTTATTCTCACTAATTATTTAGGCATAGGTATTTGGTTGATTTTTTCTAGCTTAAAATTTTACTTTAAACCAATTTTAATAAATTTTTTTCTCTCACCAAGTTAACTCTTAACCTAACTTTTTACTTTCACCTACAGTGTAGCCTGTTGCCTTAAACATACCTGGTACTTAATTACTTGTGCTTTCTAAACTTTAATTAGCACCTTTTGGTGTTTTAATTTAAACTTTGGCTCAGATCTGTGCAAGTAAAGTCGAAGGATTTCATAGATGCTGTTGGTGACTGCGTATTGTACTGCCGCCTATGTATAGCCTACCTTTTGTTTTTAAAGTTCTTAGCTTTCTGGTTAATATTTGAAACCCCCATTCAGTTTCACCAGATTATTTACTTTGGGTTGGCTTATAATTAAAAGTGTTCTTTTTTATATAACTTGCTTTCCTTCTGATATTTCATCTCTACTTCTGATTTAATTAAAATTTTTAACCTTTCCACACCTACCCTTAGTTCCAAATGCAATTAATTGTTGTTATTCTAGGATTTAATTAATTATTTAGTTATTTATTTATTCTTCCAGTGGATTTACTCCACTTGTACATGTTTTAAGTTGATAAGAGTTTAAATTTTTAATAGCACTAATTTGATGATTTTGTCTACTGCGTTGAATTTATTCGAGTCTTACACAATTTTGTTGATTAATCTTAGTCTATACACAAGGTAAGTGAAGTGTTACTGTTAAATTTATCTGATATTTTTTCTACTTAGAAACATGTCAAACTTTTATGTAGGCCTATGCTATTTGATTGTTCGGGGCAGTTCAAGCTTAAGGGGTTGATTTAGTCTAACAGTTTGCAATTTTTTTCTAAAACCTTCTTTAAAACTTTAATGTTATTGTAAAAATAATAATTCTTTCATAGTCTATTATTAAAAGCCCTTTGATTCTTTTGACTAGTGCCTGTTTAAATTAAAACAGTTAAAGTTAATATGGAGTACAACTTTAGTTTCAACTTTTGATAAAAATAACATAGGCCTATGCTTGTTTTGTAATTTTTATGAAGTTGCAGCTTGGGGTTGGATTTGACGTGCTGACATACATATAAGTGATTTAATTACTTACAAACTAAACTTTCTTTCCAAAATGTTGAAACATCCTTTCTTTTACAAACTTTTAAAACTATAGTTTGCCACCTTGAGGGTTCACTATTTTATAATATACCAAACCCTAGTGGACTCTTTGGATTGATTGATATGTCAGCTTGCTTGATTCAGCTTCGGGTGTTTAACTTACCTAAATTTCAGTTTAGCCTAATTTAAGCCTTAAGTGGTTAAATAATTTTTTTTTCCTTTGGTCTTTAATTTCTTAATTTTTAATTTTTCACTGGGGTTTTTTTTGGATTCTTGGCCTCAAAAGAGATTTTTTTTGGGGGTGGTCTAAATTATTTACAGTTTAAAGGGAGAGTTTACTATTTGGGCTTGTGTCTTATTCACTTGGGACTTGTTGAACTTTATGTAGTAGTTACCTGTAGCGCTACTTTACGACTTGCTCCACATATTTTTTGCTCTTCTACGGTACAGTTGCTCTTGCTTTTGATTAATTTTTGTTTACTTTGTTTCCCTCTCTTATTCTTTTAGGTTTTGAAAGGTGTTGTTAGGTTTTTTTGAATACTTTGAAACTTTCTCAACCTTTTGAGAGGAAACAAATTGAGTCTACCCCCGACTGATGGCAGCCGACATTTTTTGTTCTGAAAGCCAAACTTGTTGTATTTTCTGCCTACACCTATTGGTGATACTGGAAGTTGGTTTCATGGTAATAATAAGGCAATGTACTTTATGCTTTTATTTATTTGTAATACTATAATTTTATAATAGTTTTTTTTACAACTTGTACTTTTGCACACACCACAGTAAAGTTGCCCCTTATGTTTTTCTGAATATTATTTTGCTGTGACTTGAGGTGTCCCAATTCAGGGAAACTTATTGGGGGGGCCCATGTTTCTCACCTGAAGAAATATTTTAGGCCTATCTAAGACCAAAGCGCCGCTGCCGGGACGTTTATAGGGATAGTTTAGGGCTTAGTGATTTTAGTTTAGTTTTTTCTGTCTTCTTATTCTCTTCCTTACACCACATTAACACTCTGATACTTTTACTCCTCTTCTTTTACAATACATATACACGGGGGGATCAGGGTTAGCATTGGCTGTTTAGAGAATTTTTTTTTTTTTTGCTTCGGCAATTTTTCTAGGCTGTACATTGGGAGTGAACTTTATGTTTATTTATTTTTAACATTCCCTAATGCAGTCGCGCAGCCTGCTATCCTTGGTTCGGGCAACCCATTACATTTTACAACACAAGCTTACATTTTCTTTCCCTTTTCCTTTTCTTTGTCTTTCTCTTGCTTAGTAGGGTCAGTCTTTTGGCAGTAGGTGGAATTCTTTGTTATTCAGCTAAGTTAGCAGCGATGGATAGGTTTAGTTTTTATTGTTGAAAATATTGTTGAAGATTGTAGTTTGTCTATATATTTTTTGTAGTTAGTTGTTATTGTTTTAGAGGTTTATTGATTGTTAACCTAATTTTGTTGGGTTTTGGCCCAAGTAGTTTTTTTGAGGCTCTTTTCCGTAGGTTTCAGGGTTTTTTTGCCTTTCCTGGCCAACACTTAGAAACTAGTTTGTTTTTTTGTTTTTAAAGTTCCTAATTAAACCACTTTACCACGACCAAATGATTTCCTTACTCCGTTAAGCTCTTCCCGTAGCTCTACAGTTTTTCTTTCACGCCTTTTAAGAGCCTGAATTTATTTGCTCCAAGTCTCTAAATTTAAAAAACTAGTATGGAAAAATAAAACTTTATTTTGTCTTTTCCCACTGGCCACCAATTTTTTTTTCTCAGCCGTCCCGTAGGGGGAGGAGAGTACTGGCCCACTTTTGCTAAATTTTGCCAGTACCAGGTTTTTACCTAATTAGCCTTTACAACACGAACTTGGGTCTGTTGATATTATGATGGGTGTAATTTTCTCATATTTTTAATTTTCGCTTCGGAATGGTCTCTTCATCCCTTCTGTTCCTCCCATCTTTGAAGAAAAAAATACAGACCTTATGTCTGGAGTAATACTCTCCCGGTGGTCCAAGGAGTTCCGCCAGCCGTTCGGGGTTTCCATTCGGGTGCTTAAGTGGCCCTTGGGTTCCGGGGTGGAGATACCCGGATGGTGGAGACTTTAGGAAGTGCTTTGGCTAATAAGCTTTGGCTAATAAGTGTACACTTATTTAATTTCCTTCCCAACCTTACTGGAACACCCTCTTGTAGCCTTTTGACCACCAAGCGTATTAGTGATGTAGAAACAAACGAAAAAACCCATCCTTGTGTCAACACTTCAGACCTTTATTTATTGGTAGCTACCACAGAAAGTAGTTAATTTTGTTCAAGTTTTTTTTACTACTACTAGGCTTTTCCTCAAGCCTCTTTAAACTAAAAAGATTTAATCTTGAGTAGGGTGGTCAGTCGGAATGGATTCTAGCCGTTACGCTTTTGGAGCGCCTCGCGAGCGTGCAGGATATCCATACTAGAGCTATTTCTAGCTGTTTGCTAACGACAGCAGTACCAGTTGTAGTCTCTAATCTTTCCGTCCTTGTCTTCCTACCTTATCCTTTTGAGTTTTTTTCTTTTCTCTCCCGGGGTAGAGGGGGAGGATGTGGCGTTTGCCACTTTATTTTTGTTGGTCTTTGGACGGACCGGGAGCTGTTTCCTTACAGCTGGTCGAGCCATCTGTTTTACCAGATGGTTGTTCTCTTTCTAGATGTTTCTGTGGCTTTCTGGCTTTTTGATTGGTTCTAGTATTTTCAGGTTTTCTAGATATCGGAATTTAGGTTTCTTGCTCTCTTCTCTTCTGACTTCGATAGGGCAAGGACATCTTGGAGTTTTCTGTGGTCGGAGTTACAAAATCAAAGCTGGCTGCCCGCTCCCTCTACGAACCGGCACGGTGTTTTGGTGTTAATATAGTATGCCTACCTTCCAATCAACGTTTCACGACCTCGTTTATTATTTAGGACCCAGTCTTTCCAAATTCGGTTTTTCGAATATCGTCGCAACCATGTTCATAATCTGATCAACGCATCCTTCAGAAACTGTAGGATTCGTTGTTAGAAAGATAAAAGTCTAAAAAAATTGGGGCTGTATTGGGAAACTGAGGAAGTACTTAATGACAAACAAATTTGTCATAATATAAAAATACGTTTATTAATCGATTTTTAAATATTAAAAAAACTATCTTATGCAGTCGATTGATATATAAGGGAACTTCATTTCCTATTTCAAAATCTGCTAAAGTAAAGTGTATGCGTGTCCTGAAATACTTAGGAAGTCCCAAGTAACATGGCATTGTACTTAACCTTCTAAAAACTATTAGCCTATCATTTACATAATTCATTTTCATTTAAAGTAAGGAGGCCCATTGTGAAAAGTATTCTTTCGAGAGTCTCAGCTACCTTCTACGGTAGATAATTATAATTAGTTTTTGGGTTTTGAATTTTCTTTACCTACAATAACAATCCAACCATTCCATAGCCCAAATAATATTTTGATGATAGATACTCATTGAACATATGAAAATTTGAACACTGGGCTGTTACAGATTACTGAAATGAATATAATATTTTACGCGTAAAGACATCTTGCGAATCTCAACTATATTTTTAGATACAAATTATAATAGTAATGCTCTTGTTGAGTAAGTTGAAATGTAAAACTATATTTATCATAAATAAAGTACCAATTATTCTCAGTTGGGGCTTAGAATTGGCAGAAGCGGCCGCCCCACCGTTCAGAATGATTCTTGAGTCGGCAACTTGAAATCCCGGTAAAAACCGTTTAAAAGCCAAAAATCTATAAATATGGATAAACGCCATTTTAAATATGTTGTAGAAGACCCTACTGTACTTTGTTAGGGTTTTGATTACTTTTTACTTTTCACTCATAGAACACCACCACCTCCCTATAAGAGCACTGGAATTTGCATGAGACGTCTTGCAAGAACCCGGGGTGCAAATCGGTTTCAAAATAGTTCATATCAGTACAAAAGAAGTGCATATCGGTACAGAAATCGGTTCATATCGGTTTGGAACTGGACATAGAATAATTTCAGTCAGAGGACCATATCGGTATGATAAAGGTTCATAGCGGAATAAAAGAGGTGCATATCGGTTTGTAAAAGGTTCATATCGGTATAAAAGAGGTGCATATCGGTTTAAAAAACGTTCTTATCAGTACAAAAGAGGTGCATATCGGTTTAAAAAAGGTTCTTATCAGTTAAGAAGAGGTGCATATCGGTTTAAAAAACGTTCTTATCAGTACAAAAGAGGTGCATATCGGTTTAAAAAAGGTTCTTATCAGTTAAGAAGAGGTGCATATCGGTTTAAAAAAGGTTCTTATCAGTTAAAAAGAGATGAATATCGGTTTAAAAAACGTTCTTATCAGTACAAAAGAGGTGCATATCGGTTTTAAAAAAGGTTCTTATCAGTTAAGAAGAGGTGCATGTCAGTTTAAAAAAGGTTCTTATCAGTTAAAAAGAGATGCATATCGGTTTAAAAAACGTTCTTATCAGTACAAAAAGAGGTGCATATCGGTTTAAAAAAGGTTCTTATCAGTTAAAAAGAGGTGCATATCGGTTTGAAAAAGGTTCATGTCGGTATAAAAGAGGTGCATATCGGTATGAAATAGGTGCATATCGGTTAAAAAGAATGCATATCGGTACAGAAATCGGTTTATACCGGTTTGGAACTGTACTTAGAAAAAAGTGGGGATTGAAAAATTTCAGTCTTCGGCAAATCTTTGTGTCGGGTATAAGCTCTGAGGATAATTTTAGCACCGAAGGGATAAAAGATTGGCTACAATCGCCTGGGAGTTGTAAGCCAATTTCAATATCAATTGGAAATTGATCCTCATGAACGATCTCTTATTTTCCTTTGAAATCAGGAGTCTCATTTTATATTTCTAGGACTTTCTAGGATATTAGTATAAGTCATTTTTCTATGGGTTGTAACCCAATTTCATCGTCTTATGGATGCTTACAGTTCTCTAATGTTTGCTTCATATTGTTTGCAGTTGATAGAAACTTATAAAAGTTTTCTAGAATATCACGAGGTTAGAAAACCAGTCATGAGTGAGTGACTGAGGACTTTCCTATATATATATATATATATATATATATATATATATATATATATATATATATATAGACTAGAACCAATCAGTTAGCGTTAAACAGAGTTTTGAACAATGGAGGCATCATAAATACGTGTCGCACAGGTGATTGCAAAACTTTGGTGATTATACAAAAGATTTACACCCTGTTCTTTGTGGCTGAAGGGGTAGAATTGTGGCTACTATCGGTGGCTAATTAATCATATTATAAAAATTTCCTCGAATTCTATTTTGTATTCTTTTCTCTCACTCCTCTTGTTATGCATACCACTTCAATTACTGACAGATAATTTACTTTCATATATATTTTATAAAAATTTTAAACCATATGCAAATTCATGTTCACTAAATGATACAATATATGGTATTGCATATCACTTGATAAATGTTGGGAGAAAGGTTAAATTGTGTATAGACGATTACTATACATGATTACATATGTCCACTTACAACATTTTACAGTTATACCCAATTCTTCTTACATTAAATAAATATATTATAGGTTGACAGCTATTGTACAATAGTTTGACTGAGGTAGACGCGTTTAATATAGGTGTAGAATCACTCATGAGTGTTCTGTAGATACCAAGAATTAACTGCTGTATTGTAGCTCTACAGTGGTTTAAGGGGATATGGCACTGAAATTACTAACTTTAATAAGGTTATCACTAGGCCTTTGAAAATTTGAATGTGTGTTTCTTGGGTATAAGAATATACAAATACAAAAAAAAAAAATTATACATATATTAAATATAATTTTTTTGTAAAATTTTTAGGTAACTACCAAAATTTGATATAACTCCAGTTATACTGATTAGATTTTGACAAATAAACTATCATTTTGTAGCTTACAACTGCCTTGAAATATTTAGCTAGGATTATAACTTTATCTCAATAAACAACATTGTGGTGTCAGTAAAAAAAAATATTTTAGATTTAAAAATTTGATTAGACATTTATAAAAAATAATATTTTTTTCCTTATGACCATACATGTATAATTCTACCTAAATATGTTGATTAAAATACCCTAAACGCTTGGTAGAAAATTTGAATCATGTGGTACAAATAGTTTTTGAGTTATATCAATTTAAAAATTAATAACAACCAAAAATTCGATTTTCGGGAATCGCGCGTTGAAAATTTACCTCGGTTTTATGACTTACTCTAGTAAGTGTCTATAACACTATAGTGTTATAGTCAAACATATTACTTTATATGGACTTTTTTTATTGTTGCACTTTTATGGGGAATAAATAAAAGTATTAGCAACACTTTCAGGTAGTTATAAAATTTTATTTGTTCAAACAAAGGAAAGATGTAATTGTGACACAACAAAAATTATTGTAAATTAGGCCTAACGTACATATACTAACATGCATACTGCACTTACATTGCTAAACATGCGTTATTTAAAACTCCCCAGCTCCATAGGTAGGTCCCTCAATTTCTTTTCTTCTCTCTTCCTCTCACATTTGGGCTTGTCTAACTTTTCTTTTGTACTCTGAATATTTCATGTCTTTACGATATTTAGCGATTCGAAGACGGTGTCGGTCGAAACGCTTGGCTACCTTTGACATATCTGAGCCAGGACTGATGCCTCCAACTGACTGTATATCATGAACACTTTTATAAACTCCAGTGTTGTATTGGCAAACAGCCTCACAAACTCCAATTTCTAACCTTTTTTATGGAGGAAAAAGAAGTTTTAGGGCATTTGGACCAGACCACCCCATGCAGCGACTCATTCGCATTTTGCGTTTTGCCAGACACACATCTTTCTTACAAAGTGTCAGCAGATAGCCTATTGTACAAAGGAATGAATTTACTTACAACCTTGTCATTTAGAGGTGTTTTTTAACATTACTTCATGGCTTGCAGGCTGTTCGTTATTTGATATGGCTCTGTTGAAGAAGCACCAAGATGCTGAACCTTGAGGGCGTTTGCTATGACGAGGTTTGCTATCTGTTGAATTACAATGCTCCAAAGTAGCAAAAATTGCATTTTTCATTTTGCCTATGTCACCTAGATTGTTCTGAATGGCGTTTCTATAGAAACCTGTAAGTTTGTCAATTGTTGTGCCCTTTAGGCTACCATGCTTTTTGCCTCCTAGTGGTTCTCCGCTGCCAGTGAAGTCTGCTACAACTTTTCTCAATCCTGTTTCTAATCGTTTAGCCCCATGGTTGAGGCACTCAACCTTTTCAATTTTAGTGTCCCCATAAGGTTTTAAATCACTCAGGTGAGAATAAGTTTTGGAATCCCCATCGGAGACTACAGAGGTATACCGAAAACCATGGTTTTCGGATAGTTGCCAAATACGCTCTGCTGCAACTACCTCCATATTGGGAGATGACCCATCATAATTCTTTTGACATAGAGTTTTATGGTTTAAAACTAGGTTTTGAAGTCCTCTGAATTACCACCCAGCTCATTTTTCTTTGCCTCACAAGACCGACAAAATTTTGTCAGTACCTTATAGACTATTACAAGTCCAGTAAGTACTTCTACACAACAGCCGACTCCGTTTTTAGAAGTAAACCCCTTTTTTGCCAGCTCCCATCGTAGCTTACAGTTATGTCAAAAGGACCTTTGTAATCTAAAGGTAAGTTTTCCACCTCAGAATAGGCTTTGCGCACTTCGAATCGAGCCGCTTCAATATTCGCGTCAGCGGATTCTTTACATATCCGGTGTACTTTTTCCATATGCCATTTGAAAGATTTTAATTGAATAGGCTTCATGTTAAGGTGCATACTGAAGGTTTCTATACCTCTATAACCTTTACCTAGTGACATGAATGACTGAACCATACGACGGTTTATATCGTAAGGAGCTCGTGTTGAGTTATTCGTTGCATGGCCTAACCGCTGCGAAGTTTCAAAGGTTGTTTCAGACTCACAAGTCTCACATTTTACTTTTATGACTGAAGCATATCCCTGAATACATTCTACAGTTGACAGAGTTTTGTTTTAAACATTCAGAACATGGAAAAGTACATAAGAACTTAGTAAGTAGGCGTTTGTCAACTATAACATAACTTGGCGCGGATTGATTCATTCTAATTTGATCATTGTATATACTATACAGAGCAAATCCTGTAGGTTTCTCAGGTTTACATTGCTGTAAATTACATCTACTGGTGCTAGGTTCAGGTTCATTTGAGTTTTGTTGAAAACTAGGCAACACACTAACCTCACTTGTCACGTCACAAATATTGTCTATTGTTTCTGTATTTGTTCTACTGTAACGAATGCTTACATTTTGTTTATTCTTTAGCTGAATGTTTTTTCTTTTCTTGGAAATTCTTCCCATTGTAAATCACTAATACAAAATCACTAAACACTATAAATCTGTTTGAGGTACAATAACGAACAACACAGAGTGTTTACAAACAAAACAGACTAACATGGCAGCTGTTCTATTTATGTTATTTGTTTCATCAGCTGACCAATTAAGGCAGGCACTAGGATTTAACAATTTCCTAGTTTTTAATTATAATATATATACAGAATGGTAAAAAAGTCCCGGAACGGTTTAATATATTTTTTACCAATATAGATAAAGTAATGAGACTTGGTGTATCAATAATAGCCATAAATGTCTAGTTTTTTAAAGTATTAAAACTTTTTTTATCCCTTATGGGGGACGGCCCACGAGGAGTCAGACAAAATTCTTAAATAGCAGCATAGGTCGAGTTTTATAATAAATTAATGGTCTAAGTTATTAGAACACATTGCCGCAAACCGGACCTCAAAAGGTTCACTCTAACTGAAATGGCGGCGTTTTAAAGTTATTCGTCATTTATCCAAATAAGTCATTCTCTAACATTAAGATAACATTAATTTAATAATTAGAATTGAAAATTTTGTACTTACAGTTATAGAACGTGTTCAAACTGTTGTCCAAGTTTCTCTTGGCAATAGCCCAATCTGTGGTAGAAGCCTTCAATAACTTTTCGAATCATCTCAGGAGGTATTTGATGAGTTTCCTCTGTTATGCGGTGAATTAGTTCTTCTGTGTTTGCAGGCTTAGTTAAAAAAAACCCTTTGTTTTAAATAACCCCATAAAAAGAAATCAAGAGGATTTAGATCAGGTGATCTAGATGGCCACTCTATTGCTCCCCTACGTCCTATCCAACGATTGCGAAACTCTCTGTCAAGCAGCGCTCGTACTTGTAAAGCATAATGAGGTGGTGCACCATCCTGTTGAAACCATACTGTGTTATACCTTCGACCCAACACAGCACGTAAAGCCGGTATAATGGTTTCTCTCAACATCAATTCATATGTCACCCCATTCAAATGTCCATTGATTATGAAAGGTCCAACAATATGATTGCCAACAATCCCAGCCCACACGTTAACTTTTTCAGGTTTCTGGGTATGGCTTTCCCTCATCCAGTGAGGATTGTCGTCGCTCCAATAACGACAGTTATGCCTACTTACATCGCCATGAAGTGTAAAGGTAGACATTTATGGCTATTATTGATATACCAAGTCTCATTACCTTTATCTATATTGGTAAAAAATATATTAAACCGTTCTGGGACTTTTTTACCATTATTTATATGTATAAAAATAGGCCTACATAATAGTTTTATATTTACATGCATATAAAAAAATATTTGAGTGACAAATATTTTCTAACTACAGTTTTAGGCTACTTTGCAACGCGATCCAAGCGAATTCGATTTATTAAAAATCTTTACTATACAAACGCATTTTACATTGTTGAAATTTTTTATATATTATTGGGCTGTTGTTATGTACATATTTAGGTAGAATTAGTCATATATGATCATAAAAAGACATATAAAAAAGTATAAAAAAATTTTATAAATTTTTAAATTATTTTTTCGAAATTAGCTTGAATATTTATTATTTATTGAACTATACTTATCAAGCTACCTAAAATATTTAGAGGACACTATAAAAAGACATATAAAAAAGTATAAAAAAATTTTATAAATTTTTAAATTATTTTTTCGAAATTAGCTTGAATATTTATTATTTATTGAACTATACTTATCAAGCTACCTAAAATATTTAGAGGACACTATATCCTACAATTTAACGTTGGAATCATTAAAATCTAACAATTACAACTCAAGTTATATCATATTTAATTTGTTGAAAAAAGGTCGTCCGACCGGCTTTTTCAAGAGCCCGTTCACAATTCAAAAAAACGCCTAAAAAAACGAAAAAAAAATATTTTTTTTTTACACTTGTTTATTGTTTTTTAAATTTTAAAACAATAAAAAAAACGTTGATAAAAAAAATCAATTTTTTGAAACATTTTCCATGATTTCAGTGACATATCCCCTTTTAGCACGTTACGCACACGAGACAGATTGTTCCAAAAGCCTTGGCCCACTTAACAGAAGTTATGCGTGGTTTTATGTGGCTACCAACACTAAAAGGTAAAAATGGGGAATATTACTTATTTTATCCTAGAGAAATAAATGGGACACTTTTAAAGTGCCTATTTAAAGTGCTTACAGACTTACAGTAGTGTAAGTCAACATTCTTTTTTAAACACTGAAATACAACAGTTTAAATTAACTTCGTTCATTACGTTGTTCTTACGAAACCATCTAACAAGATAAAAAACAATATAATAACATAGGAGTACCTACAACACGTGTCGCATGACAGGATTCGCTGAAGTTTCTTGCAGATCTTCAAGTCTACAGCTCATTGCATTAGGATACGTATTAAAATATTATATTTTTGTTTTAAGTTTTAATTTTATTTATTTACTCTGCTATTTTCTTGTGGTACTATGAAATATCTTATAATACCAATATAAACATATTCCCCATTGCTTGGAAAAATACATGGAGTAAAATATTTCTTGCATAGTCTACACATGAAACTTCTTGTGATACTTCAAGTCTCCAAACCAGTTAATTATGGAAAGATGGAAGTGAAGATTTTCCAGCCAGTAACAGGTTTCGTTAACGTTCAGCCAATTAATCATAATTTGTTCAGATCACTGAGGTAGTTTTTGCTCACCCGTCTAAAAAGATGTACTTCCATTTGTACTCACCATACAAAGACTGAATAATCTACACCATAAATAAATTCTTGAATTTGCATTATAAACATTAAATTAGAATTTAGAATTACAAATAACCAAAATTGTACTGTCATATACTTATATAATGATATAATCATGTATTTTGTAACTACTCTATGTTAACATAAATTACTATTATAATAACCAATACAAATATATATCTAACACAATTCTCACTATCAATTACACAATTAAATTTACCAAAAAGAAGATTTAACCTAATAAAATAGAATTTATTTATAAAACAGCATTTGTCAGTCATTTAACTAAACAACGAAAAAACTTATATTCTGATATGATGCTTGCAATAGAAATACATCAGAGTATAGCAACAAGATAACATTTTAGCAATCATTGTCCATAAAATACAAGAGGCAGCCTCTGGTAACATTATGACGCCTATTCCAGTATTACATAGTTGAAAATGCTGGGGTAGGAAAGTTGCATGTTAGATGTAAACTATACAATTTGTATGATTTTATTATACATTGCTTTAATCATTAATCTTAATACAAAACTTTAGGTAATCTTGTATTGAATACCAAAGTTTGTAGTTGGCTTCTTTAGTTTTAAAACCGTAAAAAGCAACGTGTATTTAATTTGCAAGATTAACGAACTTTACGTAAAACTCCCTTTATTCCGAATCTAAATCAATGTTCTAAGAAGTAAAAGAGATTGGTAGAAGAACGATTTAAAAATAAAACCTTAATTATTTGTAAATTAATGCTACACCGGAACACTAAAAAAGAAATGTTATACCTTCATTAACAAGTAATAAGCATTAGAAAAAGTGGTGCGAGAAAATGACGTATACATTTGTAAATATCAAAAACTGAACGGTAAGTTAAAGGAAGAAAGTGGCTAATAATGTTTTTAATAACATGAAACATATAATTTTTCCTAGAACTGCACACCCTTACAAAGTTAAATAAACTGTCACTAAGCTCATAAAATGTAATTTATTGGATTCTATTTTTACGTATCACATAACTCATTTATTTGCTTATTCATTTAAGTTTATTTACATTCAAGTAATTTTTAGAATTTCGTATCATTTATGTTTTAAAAATTTCACGAACTTGGATGTTCGTCTTATTAATTCTCTTCTTATACATTTTCTCAGAAAACCTTGAAATCTGTCAGTATTTTTCTCAATTTATTATGAAAACACGCAATATGTTTTGTTCACTGAACCCTGTTTGTTAACATTCCCTGAAATAAATATTTAAAGTTATGGATACAGGTAATTGCTTATATTATATGCAAATAAAATTTAGCATGTTGAAGGCTTAAAACAATTCCATTACACGATATCTCTTGGTTTGGTTTTATCAAAAACGCACACTTAGATTTATCTGTGTATGCATGCTAATTATACTTTAATACTCTTATTTGTAATGCTCTTTACTAGTAAAGGTAAGTTGTTGTAGTTTACACGGTTCTGTGTATTTATGTGTATAATACTTATTCACATAGCTATATATCATAATTTATTGTTAATCCATTTGATAAATATATTAGAATGCAAAAAATGATACATACTAGATGAGAGTTTATGTTGCAAATATTCAACAAACATTTAGTAATTAAAACATTAGTTGTACCAAATTATGATGGTTAAGTTTTTGACTGAGTGTTAGTGAAGTTCATTCACGCAAGGGGCTGGCAAATTCTTTTATTTATAACAAACAACCAGTTTGATGACAATAAACTTCTTTCTATCAGACTTCAATGAGCCTTAAGAAATAGTTATTCAGTTGTCTTATAACCATGACCGCTACGAGAAAATCGGACAATAAATTAATTTGTTAACAAATAATTTAAAAATAATGAGATTTTTTATGTGGAACAGCCTACTAAAATTAACTTATAAACTTGAAATTGCGCCTCAGACCTTAAAAATGGCCTGTTAGACAAGTTTAAGCTGCATAAGATCTTAAAAATTACACACAAACCGTAATGATAGAGAGGTATGTGATTAGTACTAGAGGGGAGGTGTCTAGGAGAGCACCCGCATGTTTCACCTCCCTTGTGGTCTTTGGCTAATTAGTAAATCAAACCCTACATTCTGTTGATTTCTCCACTGTGCTCTGTTTATTATAGCCTGGTTTTGAATTTGAGTTAAATTATTTAACATCACACTCCTAATTGACCTGTACTTACTACAAAAAATCTGCTAAAATGTTTAAATACTTTGGTTTTATTAGTTAAGTTTCGATTTAAAACTGCCTGTATTTAATAGTTATTCTTCTTCTCCTTTAAGCCTCAGCTTGGCTATGTTTGACTTGGATGTTCACTGGATTTATTTTTCAAAGTACAAACACTGTTTCCTGTCTATACATGATTGGTCCTCCCTGGGATTTGAACCCGTGATCTCTCAGTTACAGAGGCGAGACTATATCCATTAGGCTACGGAGGAGGACATTTCATTAATATTAGAGTTGGCTATTTGCGATATGAGTCAAATTTCAGACTATAATGGCAATAAACTAGAATTTATCTGAAAATTTACTGTGGAAAATTGGGCAACCTAATTTAAGTTACTACGTCTATTGCTACACCTTCTACACCAATATCTCGACCTTTACAGTGGATGATATGCCGCTACTGATCATCGATAGGGTTGCCCTTAAATAAATGTCTCCTAAGTTTTTGCTGCACTCTGTATAGATTCAACTGTAAGGTATAAATCAGCCTTAACTATCGGGAATATTTTACACGTTATATTACTTAATGAATCATGTTTGATTATTTGTATTGGACAAAACCTAATGCAACACATTGCTACTGTACATAACACAAGATTATCTATTTTAATGAACAGATATCTCACATGACAAGTTATTATTTAAATTATGTAAACTTAACAAACCTTAATTTATCTATTTCCTTTACACAGAAAACAGTAACGTCACTGGTCTTGTATCAAGATTTACAAACTCTGAATATCAACAGGATAGGTAGAAAGATTCTTTCCTTGTATCCGCTTTATAATTTAAGAATGGCAGTTTCCCACTTGAGAAATAAATTTAAATGGTAAAAACAAAATCATAAACTTGTAATCTCTATAATTCCTTATCTCATGGTTTCTTGCCTGTGTTTTATATTGACTACTAAATTCACTTTCGTTAAGAACTTTGTAAAAATGTCAAAGAAGAACAATAGAAATTGTATACAACTATTTGAGGATTACATTCCCTGCCAAAAATATGTAAACAGTAGATTCTAACTTTTTCTTCTTCATTGTAATATATCATGTACAGAAACAAGCCTTTATCCGAATGTCGAATCTCTTATTGTTTCAAAAGTTTGCTTTCAGAACAATCCCAGAAACGTTCCCAATTTCCTAATTCACTCTACTCTATATTGCCCATTGTTGTGTTGTTACTGTGCTGAGTCACAGTTTCCGTTCAGGAAATAAACATTCTCGTTGTCAAACACATCCCGAAAACGCCTCAAAGTACATTAACAATAAAATCGAAAGGGTTATTAGCTTACAATTTAATCTGTCCTGATTGCTTGTTTAGTTACAGGTAACTAATATCAAACTTCAACGCGTTAACCATTTCAATCTTTTGTGCCACGCCTGTATTAAAAAAATGAATGGAATTTTAAAAACATCTAGAACGAAAATCGGACTAGGATCTGCCTCTTTATGTATTATTATCTATTCAATATGGCGTACAAATGTTCATTATTATTAACATTTTATTACTCTCTGGAGTGGTAATATATTCAACTCTCCAAACTGTATCTTGGTTAATATAACCGCTAATTACCTATAACTAATATAAACTCCAAGAAGAAAACCTTTTCGGTCTTATGTCCTTTTTCAAAGTTTTACAAATACTTCACGAAACTATCGAGCTTTTGTATAACTCTTACTCCCATTAAAAGTTTTATTACATTACACAGTAGCATATTATATTTTTACATTCTTAGATAGGTTTCATTACGTAGTTTCAACTCTGGTTTTGATTTCTGGTAGTTTTTAATTAGAAATCTTTGGTAATACTAAATATATCACTATAGGGCTTGAAAAACTCAAATTTATTTGTCTCCTTTAGTTTGTCTATCCGTCTGACCCAAGATATCTCAAAAGCGCAAGTAATATAAAAATATACTATAAATGTAGTTAAATTTTTATTTTTTGCATACAAGGAGAAAATCACAGATTAATATTTAGAAATAAATTAAAGTGTGTGAATAAATAAATTATATAATATTCATGTGCCATACATGCATAATATCTGTACTTAAAGGCTTTAAACTTTGTGTGCAATGTCAGGAAACGCTGTTACGCGATACATGGTGAGTAGTATCTACGTGTTTTAATGAAGATATGAACACTGGTAAAGTATTTGTAAATACTATTTCCATACCAATTACGGTGTAGGTTCAAACAGGAACTAACTAGAATTGCTGACATCTTGTATTGACGTCTTAAAATTGAATAAATAATATTAAAAACATAATTTTAATGACTTGAGTATTTAAAATAAACTAAACTTTTGATTTTATTTGTAAAGATATTTAATTTTAATTTACTTATTAATAGGAACATTGTTTACAAGTATTTAAAATGCCTTCAAAAACTAAAGGACATTTTAAAGAACTAATTCAACAGTTTATGGCGTTATGAGTTAATATATTCTTAATGTACTAAATTACGTCTGCTTTAGTTGAAAAAGTCTATAATAATAGGTTTTGAATGCCATAATCACAATTTTCCTGCTAAAGTCTAATGATATACGTATTTCATATACGGTGATTCTATTAATCGAAAAAATTTTCATAGAATTTTAGTTTTACTGCGGATAACCTGCAATTTAAATATGGCGCACAAAATTGTTTTCCTGCCATAAAAAGAGTCATGTTCATCACGAAAATAACTAAGGCTTTTTAAGAATTAACGGGTGTTTTATTTTCTGCAATCAAAAGCGGTTTATTATGTAAATAAAGAAAAGAAGAATAACAACTTTCTTGTTCACTAAGCCCCTAAGTCCTTAAGATTTCCGATTTTCTGACTTAAAATAAACAGTTCTCTGGAAAAATAAATTTGAATGAGTGCAGCTTCTCAGTATTGATTTAAAGACTCGACAAATAAAAATCTTAAATATCCATACTTCTGGGCGTTTAATTTGAATAGCATCAAATGCATAGTGTGCCATGACCTACAGTACACATTTTATAGAAATGTCAATAATGCTTCTCTGTCTCTAAAGAATATATATATTACTAAGCTGTTGCTTATATTACTTTAAAAATTATCCAAGTAGATTTATTACTTTCAAAATGTTACCCACATATTTTAAAAGTGAAATACCTAGATGCTGCTTTTGTGTGGTGGCACCACTGCGAGTGTATGTAGTGGCAACACTGTTGTCTAAAGATAAGGCAATCCGCTTTCAACCGTATCCGTTGACTTTGGGTGTTTGGACAACACCTGAACACAATACACAACCCCTACTCTTCCCCTTCCACCAACTTCACGATAGTAATTTCTATTTAATATCTCACACTGAAAATCTTTAAATTTTTTTAAGTTAGCTCCAAATATCTTCTCACGTATTTGCTATAAATATAACTCATTAGGTCTTCATCTTTCTATCAACCAATTTGTTTGAAATAGTGAACTGTATATAATTTCTATAACACAATATTCACATCTTTACTCACCAGTCTCAAATTATATTCGAACATCTTTTGGTATATTTTTAGTTGGGACTATATTCGTCAAATATTTTATGACGTTTATATATTTTTGAAAAAAAAAAACAAACACCTTTCCATAAATAAATTAAAACTTGTGAAGTACTTAAAACTGTACAATCTCATCTAAATTTTTAAAGATTATTGGGTTTTCACGTATAAAAAATATTGACAATTCATGTTTCATAAATGTTGTAATATTATTCAGTGTTGCACACTTTTACCTTCAACGCAAATACTGCAATTATTAGTTTTGATGTTTTGGGAGGACAGCTATACATAAAATGTATTTCTAAAAATGAACAGATATATGCCTATTAATTTGGCATACTATTAAAGAATTTACACAGACAAGTTTCCCTAATTATTTTGTAATATTTTGTTTAGCCTACATAATCTCTACTTTTAATATTTTAGACATGTTAATTTATTTTCATACTGTGCAAGATATCACAAAAAAATTGTTTCCCTCATTTGTTTAATTTTTTAATCTGGATACATAAGTATACATGTTTTTATATCTAAAGTAATTTTTAAACTCTTCATGATAATAACAGTGACAGAGCACTGCATTTTTATATTATATGAAACTCTTCTAAACGTTCGGCATGTTTTTTGTACTCCAAAGTAAGGTTAATTTAAAATTGTTAATGAGCGTACTAGTTTATACTTTGCTTACGTCCTTAAAAACAATATTTTCGACATATCATCTCTAAAACTGTTGATATATTAAATTATGCGATGCACAACGTTATGAAAACTCCATTGACATTAAACTAGTCGATATCTGTAGATAAAACATTGCACAACACAACCATATTAAACATATAAAACCCATGTTAAGTTTGTAAAAACTAAACGATTGAGTGTAGATCGTGGTCGTGTCATTACACAGTTGGCGTTATAGACTGCGTAACATTAGGGGGGTTTGAGGGCCGATACAAGACCCAGTTAGCATTATAGTAAATTGGACAAGTGTGGGACGATTAGGTGAGTCGAGTAGGAGGGTGAGTGTAAAGTCGAGTTTGTATACGGTTGTCATCTCGACTAATGTCGAAGATTGGGGAGAGTAGGAAAAGCGAGTTAATTATAAGATTGTCAACTCGACTAGTGGCCCGAGTCACGTTTTATACCCAGCGGCGAATGAGTTGAGTTCTCGAAGAAACTGATTTTAACTCTATCCTCGATATTATATATACTTTTAATAACTAAATAATTATGTTATTGAGTTTAACGTCTTCCAGTTATTAGTCTAGTTAAATTCTATTTCAATACTGAACATGAAAATGAATTACGAAATGGACAACAAGGAAACAGTTAAGTTTGTAGAGCTTCACTGAGATTTGGAGTGTTCAGCATCTGTCTACTCTGATCTCAAATCTCCGAAAACACCTTTCAACCGTTACCAATTCTTTCTTCCTGCACACCTCTTACCCCTGCACTAAATGGCACCAAGTTCCACTGTAGCACTCACACACACAGGTTGTGACTACAAAAGACCAAAGACTAGGGTCCTGGAGGTAGGGAGGTATTGTATAATACAAAGTTTTCCAGTCTTCTTCTGAATGAGTGAATAACAATCCCAAAGTAGACTGACTAGTGCTACAGTGGTAAAATAGAACCCCGACATTGTAACTCAATGAGCCTTAACACTTTTAGTTTTCGAATTCTAAACAAGGTTTATATCAGTGTTCCATGTAACCACTTCCCAGTCCCATTCAGAGGAAGCAGCTTTCGCTGGTATTTCTAAGAATAAAAATTAGGTATAAAATCTATTTTCCCTCCAGGGATGTACTTTGAGCCGGCTGTTCTGGAGGCCATTAGAGTGCAGTCATATAGTAAGAGGACTACATTTCATGGGCATTTATGACTTCATAAACACTTCAGTTCATAATTGAAAGTCAAAGAATTATTGGAGATATATTGGTTTTTATATTTAATTACTACAAATTACAACAATATGCTGCTTAGGATTTTAGAAATTTTTATAAGTTATTGAAAAAGTAAAAAACAATTGTCGTTTGTATTTCATCCTTTAAATTATAAAAAATTAATAATCATTGCAAAAATAAATAAATAAAAAAAGTTTGGATGTGTAATAATTATCTATTTAAAATGAGATACCTTTCATAACGATATGATAAAATATGAAGATATAAAGTGCATGAGGTTTAAAATTCCCCGTACAGGGGAATCGCAATATCGTTTTACTGTCGCCAAAACCTTACGTAAATGAGTAATATTAGGATCAGAATCAGAAGGTTTTAGCAAAACACGTTAGGCTATTCCTGATCATGTCCTTCCTCATCCAGAGACCAAGAATTTGGAGTAATGTTTGTAACCAAAATATTGTGAAAAGGTTTAGCGCAATAAATAATACAGTAGTTGTGTTTATATTCCTCAATGCTGGAAAGAAAAAAAAATATTAATACTTACTCTTATTTTTTCGTTAAATTGAAGCGTTCAATACGTTTAGGATAATACATTTATATCATTATGAAATAATTATCTACAGGTATAATTTTAATTACCATTATAGATAAAATCAAGTGACATTGTACACTTTCAATATTTGTGCATTATTCTTTAGAAATGATAAGTTTTTTTAAAGCTTAATATAAAATATTTTAAATGGAGAAGTATTTAGTTCAACGTATTACTCATTATCAATTTATGTTCCCCCAAATAATCCCGTATATAACGCTAACAACTGTACTTGTCAATTATTGCTATACTCTAGCGGTAGCGGATAACTGCAATGCTGCAGTAAGTGGATACTGAGGTTATGAAATATTCAGTAATAACTAACTATGGATTCCATTTACTTCACTTGATACTATAATACTCTATGTAACTTTATTAGATATAAAACTATTCATTGTTCTATTTTTAAAATTATGCGTTAATACGATTAATATGAGTACACTTTAAATATTTAACTTTTATTTTCATATACATTTATTACTTTAATTTAAAAATGAACTCTTCAACAGTGAAATTATTTTCGTGAGGCCTTCCGTTTTGCAAGAAAAAAATATCATGAGACCCTCAAATAAAATTAGATTGTGGGTGCTCATTAATGTTTTCTTCGAAAATGAAAGGCCTCACCAAAATAACGATTGCACTATCGGAGTGTTTTGTTTTCTTAAATTAATTAAGAATTTCCCGATTAGAAAGTAGCTTATACTATTTTATTTTTTTAGTATTAATGAAATATCAGTAATGTACAGTATGGGAATTATTATAAATTTTATGTAAGATTTTTAAAATAATAGAATTAAAGTTTTGTACATCACAAATGTTAGGAGGTCTATCTATAAAAGTTAAAATAGTGTGAACAAATTTCTTCTGGTTTGGAATTAGAATTTTGAAAATGAATACCTAAAGATATATAAAATGTAAAAAAGGACTTGTCACTGAAAATTTATAGCATTTATCGTGGACGTGAGAGAATTTTAAAAGTAACGGATCACGTTTTGTTGAACTGTAAAAGAAGGGAAACAGATTTTCGCGGAGGAATGATAAAATCCCTTTGCATAAATCTGATGTCGTAATCGGAAAGTTTAATAAAACAACTTAAAGATATTTATTTTATGTAATGCTTGTTTATTATCTTAAGCCTTCTGTTATGCAAACCTTTTGAATCAACCAAGAACTCTGAGTTTAGTTATGCCTTACCTTGTCATTTTTCACTTTGTTGTAATTAATTATGTTTAATCAGTAAATTTAATTTTACCAAGGAAGTAAAGAAACTGAATTAATATGTTTGGAGTCACAAAATAAAATTAACTTTTGCGACCATGACATTATCATTATGACCATGGCAGTGATTCATTATATTGCGAGTTGAGCTATAATTAATAAATGATTTGTATTGTATACGATATGTATACTCGATTATGTATCGATGATATAACTTAAATGTACGAAATAGAATTGCTCTATTAAGAATTTATTAAAAACATGAATAAAGCCTTCGTAAAGAATTTGATGTTTGTGAGGTGAATGAATTATTTTCGTTACAGAAAAGTAATGTTTTATGTTTTTTTACAACTTTTACTGTTTTTATGAAAATCATAAGCTATTATTGTTGTAGGCTTTATTAGGCAGCAAATAAAAAATGGAAAATATAATTAGATTTCCTAACTAAACTTTATTCACAAGTTGTAATCAAGTTAGTTTCCGAGTGAAGTTTTTAATTGTTCAGAATAGAGGAAACCGATCAAGTTGGCAATGAATACTTCTCTTCGATTATTGGAAAAGTTTTCCAATCAGCTGCAACAACAGCCTCAGCTGTAGGCAGTTTTAAGACAGATTCAGTTGAATAAATATAATAATTTATATATTCTAAATAGCATTTTCTTTTAAATATAAACCCGATCGTAAAATACAAAGTCTTGAAATTTTTCTCTAAATTGTACTTAAGCTATAACTTCACATAATCACGTAATAGTATGATATATTCGATTCAACTCATATTCCGTATGACTTATTTATAATGTACGCGCAACTGTAACAAAAGTAACCTAACATCCATAAGATATCTTGAAAAAAAACAGTATTAAATCTAAACTCTAAATAATTATGCATGTAACTTTATGTCTACTCAAGCAAGAACGGGTCTATTATGGTTTATGTTGATCCATGAGAAATTTGGTACGATATCTTAAGAAATAATTTATCTTTAGAGTAGTAATCTATCTATAGAGTAGTAACTTTGCATAATACCTCATTTTACATAGAAAAGATAGAGCTCTACGATGGTACATACTCTTAATAGAATGTGGATGAGCGTCGCAGAAGGCTTGTACTCAGTAGGATAACACCATTTTTATTTTATTTTTTTAAAGATGTAATGTATTTTCTAAATTATGTTTACATGATGTTTCCGTAAGATATGTCAAGAATGGAATGTGGCATAGACTTGAAAATTTTGCATGAAACCTCAGTGATATAATTCATAATTCTACCCTGTATTGTTTGGCAGAGAACCCTGAACTAAAATTACTTACACACTATTAGTATACTAGGCGGTAATGCTGACTGTTTAACTGTTTTAGATTGACTGTTCTCGAGATTGGATGATGTATAGACTTATAACATTTTTGCAGGAAACCCTATCTATATCTAGGCAATATCGAATTCATTGATAGTGGATTGTTAGGTCAGCATTCGCGAAAATAGATAATATTGTAGGCAACGAGAATTAATATATTTATTATCAAAACAATAGACACTAGTACATAAAATATCTACAAAAAATCGTTACAAACTCTGACATCACAAATAAATAGATAGAACGTTTTTTAATACTGTGAAGTTTGCTACAATGGGAGAATATTTGATTGAATGTGCAAGACAATTCTAACTTTCTACGTGAATGGTAACATTGTAAAGGAGTATACTTAAAACAACTCTAATTTATATATGTTATTAATAAAGAAACAAATTTTTACAAAATATTATTAATTATAATCTATTGTAGTTATTGGAAGGCCCACACTACACAACATAGTATTTTCAATTTAAAATAATATAAAGAAAAGTGTTAACACAACTCTATTAACTCTTACTGGCGTTATTTGATAATAACCTCAAATGCATACACATAATTTATAATGTTTTTATTTATAAATATAGATTACCAAAAATCATAAAATGAGTATTTTCATTACAGTTATAAAAAACACAAAACACTTGAACATAAGTTATGAACAATAATACTGTTCAACGTAAACAATTTTGTACTCACATATTTTAAATATGAATGATATTCATTTGTTATTTTTTATTTCCTGGTTTATTCGGGTCAACCATGACCCGTTATTGCGTATCTCAAATTCGTATCTAATCTTCCATCATATATTTTTGTAACAATAACAACCAGACTTTAACAAAATAGCAACCATAAATTGTTTTCGGTCCATATTTATATATTATGTACATAATAATGTTAAACTGTTATTTTCACTCGGGTAATCATGAGCTAAAGAATAAGTAATCCACTTTTCTGGAAGGTTTTCAGGTCCGTTATTGCTCGATATATTTAGATACCTTACACTGAACTCCCACCACTTGGAAAATACGATGTTCCCGAACCAAAATAATTAGCCACCGAAATATATGAATTCGAGGTTACTGATAAATACGTCAACCCCTAAATATGATATATAATAGGATTATTAATTATACTAAAACTAACAATAAAGATACGAGATATCTTAATGCATGTGTGTGCAGTATATTTAAACGAAAGGAGGCAAGACATTAATGAATTGAATGTTTTCTTAGAAAACGAAATGGTTGTGATGCCTTGTTGTTGAAGAATTGTTTAGTAAAGTGTTTGCTTTTTAATCTAAATTAATAATTTCAAAAAGAAAGGAAATTCTTACAATGTTCAATTACTATTAAAATGTTAACAATGTACAGTACTGGGACTTTTTAAATAGCGTGTAAGACGATTAAATATGAATACAATTAAAGTTTTTTTATTAAAAATTTTAGGAGGTCTAGCTTTGAAAATAAAGTCGTGTCAACAAATTATTCTGATTTGGAATTATATTTTTTAAAATGAACAAAATTAACTTGTCACTAATAATTGTAGTATTTATCGTGGAAGTGAGAGCACTTTAAAAAGAGTACAACACAATTATTAGAAATCCCAAATGATGGAAAAAGATTTTCGTGGAGGAGTGATAATTCCTTTGCAATAAATCTGATGTCCTAATCGGGAATCGTAATAAAACAACTTAAAAATATTTATTTTATGTAAATATCTCGCGCTTGTTTATTATTTTTAGCCTTCCATTACGCAACTTTGTTATCAACCGAGAACTCTGACTTTAGTTGTGCTTCCCTTTTTCATATTTCACTTTATTGTAATTAATTATGTTTTAAAAGTTACATTTATTTTTAACATCGAAGTTATGAAAACTAAATTAATATGTTTGGAGTGACAAAATAAATTATCTTTTGCGACCAATAATAGGCAGTGATCATTATATTATGAGTCGGAGCCATAATTAATAAATCATTTGTATCATATACGATATGTAATGATGTAAAATGTACGATGATAAATGTACTAAATAGAATTGCTCTATAAATTAATGTATTAAAAAAATGAATGAAGCCTTGGTCAAGAATTTGATGTTTTGTGAGTTGTATCTTAACGGGTTTTTTTACAACTCTACTGTTGTTTCATGAAAATCATAAGCTATTATTATTACAAGCTTTATTAGCCTGCAAATAATAAAATGGAAGTAGAAATAAGATTTCATAACCAAACTTATTTCAAATTTGTAATCATGTTAGTTTCTGAGGAGAGTTTCTTAATTGCTCAGAATAGAGAAAACCGATCAAGTTGGAAATTAATATTTTGCAGCGATTATTGGAAAAGTTTTCCAATCAGCCGCAACAGCCTCAGCCATAGACAGTTACAAGACAAAAGCAGTTGAATAAATTATCAAAATTTATATATTCTCAATAGTATTTTCTTTTAAACGTAAAATTCATTAGCTCGAATACACCAATCTTACATTTTGATCTCAAGTGTACTCAAGCTGTAACTTCAATATTGGCAAGTATTCAAAATTTAGAATCTATGGAATTTATTCCGCAACTAAAATTGTGTCTTTGAGAGAAGAGGGATCAATCGAATATAATTGCCACATCACATCCGCTTCTTACATGACTGTAGATTGACTGTGGAGTTCATGTTACTAATATTGTCAACTTGCCAAACTGGGGTTGTATGATAATCACATAATAGTATGATATACTTGATTCAATCTAATGTATTCATTATATTCAGTACAACTTTTTTTATTGAACACATACAACTGTAAAAAATGTAACCTAAACATTCATAAGATATCTTGCGACAAGTATCACTCTCTAAACTATAAATTATGCATGTAACTCCATGTACATTCAAACAAGAAGGGGTTTATAATGATTTATTTATGTACATCCATGAGTCATGTGGTACGATATCTTAAGAAATATTCTATTTATAGATTTTGAACTTTGCATAAAACTTCGTTTTTACATAGAAAAGAATGAGCTCTGTTATTTTGCATACCATAAAAAAGAATATGTCTGAGCGTTACAGAAGACTGTAAATCAGTAGACTGATTCTGGTTTTCTTTTCCTCTCAGGAGATCTAATTTATTTTCTGGGCGATGTTTGTATGATCTTTCCGAAAGAAAACTCGATAATGAAATGCGGACTTGCAACTTTTCATGCGACTTCAGATGGTTCATTCATGCTTGTGTTATATTGTACCTTGTTTTGTTTGGCAGAGAACCCTGAACTAAATTTACTTGCAAACTATTGATGTAAAATCGAATTGTATTGGTGGTTGATTTGGTTGAGCATTATAGAAAAATAATCATTATGGCAACGATTATTATTACATTTGTATACAAACAACACGTAAGTAATCCATAAAATAACGATAAAAAATCGTTATAAATCCTAAAATAACAATTTTAATTGGGTGAATTACTACAGTAATTCTAACTACGGAAATTCTACAAAAACTTTAAAAATTGTGAATTACTTAAAGGCGTATAAAACAACACTGATTGATATAGTTTATCATAAACTAATAATTTCCTAGGAAACATGATAAGTATTGTAGTTACTGGACACATTACACAACGTCGTATTTTTACTAAACATAATATAAAATAAAGTGTGTCTGCATACCTGCTCGCACTTTAGGTACTAAAGAGTTAGCATTACTGTAAAACGGTACTGGCATTATTAGATAATAACCTCAACTTTATACAAATAAATTACAATGGGTTTTTTATAAATCTAGTTTACAAAAACCATTAAAAAATACTCATTTAAATTACAGTTATAAAACACATAATATAATGAGCCAAAGTTACGAACAGTAATATAGTTCCATGTAACAATAGTGTAGCCACATATTTGAAATATGAATGGTAACATTTATCATGTTTATTGCCTTGGTTTATTCTGGTCAGCCATGACCCGTTATTACATATCCTACATTCATATTTAATCTTCCGATTTGTAGTTGTATAACAATAACTACCATACTTTAACAAAAGAATAAAAATATTTATTTGTTTTCGTCCATATTTATAAATATTTGATACATATTAATGATTTTTATTTCACTGGATTAAACATGAGCTACAAGTACTATAATCTAATTTCTGGAAAGCTTTGAGATTTGTAATTGCTTCATAAATCTATATACCTTACACTAAACCCCTACCATCGAGTGGAAATACGATGTTACCTAACTAAAAAATAGAGCTACCCAAATATTCGAAACCCAGGATTATAATAAATACATCAACCCCTAATATGAAATATAATGGGATTATTTAATATATAAAAAATAAAATATAAGGTTACGAAATATTTTTATAAATGGGTGCAGTAGGTTTATAGGATAGTACATTAATAAATTAATGAAACAAGGAAACAGGATTTAAATATTCTCTCGGCTCAGACCATAGAAGGACGTGGAATTGTTATTACCTTAAATATTTGTATGGTATTTTCAATGCAGGATGCAAACTGCATTTGAACTAAAACATTTATCTCTTTTATCTGATAAATAACATAGCTAGGAATTCTTTTTAGCTTACACGACTGCATTATTTGATTGAAATGGTGTATCACGTTAGCTAATGAACATGGTAGATATATTGATCGTATAAACATTTCGGGATTATTCACCTAATGTGGTAGGTAACTATTTTATTGATACTACAATCACAAACTTGGTTTACAGTAATACCTTTACTGAGTGTCATGAAGTTAATTCTATATTCCTGGGGGAAGTTTTGAGCCGGGATGTAGAAAAAGCAATCAATTCTCTAAAAAATGGTAAAATCACCAGGTCTGGATGGCATTAATACAGTGATGCTAAAGAAAATTTATCCCACAATTTTGGACGTTTTGACTTTTTTAATAGATTTAAGTTTTAAAACAGGAGTTTTTCCAGAAAAATTAAAAAGTACAGTAGTAATACCAATACATAAGAGTGGCTCAGCAAGCAATTGTTCCAATTTTAGGCCTATCTCATTAATTTCAACATTTTCAAATATATATGAGAAGGTCATGAAAGAAAAAATGTTAACTTTCCTAAACAAAATAAAATTTTTTTTCTGAAAATCAGTTTGGATTTAGGTTGGGTATGAGTACAGAGCTCGCTTTATATAAGTTTATGGAATCAATAAATGAAGGTATAAATAAAGGAGATAATGTGAGGGGACTTCTTTTGGATATTAAAAAAGCTTTCGATACGGTAGATCATGATTTACTACTAAAGAAATTATATAATTGTGGTTTTAGAGGTGTAGCTCAGAATTGGTTTTAAAAGTTACTTAAATAAGAGGCAGCAATGTGTTAAAGTAAATGGTAAGATAAGTCAAATGGGAGAAATATGCTGTGGAGTCCCACAGGGATCAGTTCTTGGAGCGGTCCTGTTTATAATATTTATTAATGACTTATGCAATGGCACGTTTAAGGGTAAAGTAACAGCATTTGCTGACGACACTGCCCTTTGCTATGTTGGGGGGTCGTGGGACTTAATTAATTATAATATGAATGAGGATTTAAATTCATTAAATTGGTGGTTTTTAAACAATAAGTTAGTATTAAATACAGAAAAAAACCATGTATATTGATTTTTCATTGCGAAAGAACGTTAAACTGCAACAATATTGTTTTTTCAAATGTATTGATTGTTTGCGAAATTCAAAAACCTGCACTCAGTGTTCAAAAATTAACCAAACTTCAAAAACGAAATACTTGGGAATAATTTTGGATAGTGAATTGAACTGGAAAACTCATATAGAGAGATTGAAAAACAAAGTAATTACCAGTGTGCGTTTGTTTTATTTTTTGAAAGATATTTGTCCATTGGCTGTTTTAAGATCATTATATTTCGCTTTGATTAATAGTAGGTTAGAGTATGGGATAATGTGCTGTGGAGGAACTTATTTTACGAGCTTAAAACCACTTGTTACATTGCAAAAATTATTTGTGAGATTGATTTTAAAAAAGGAAAAATTTTGTTCGTCTTTTCCATGTTTTCAACAGGCAAAGATTTTGCCACTAAGATCTCTATTTCTATATAAAGTAATAAAAATGTTTTTTATTGGTGGAAGATTCTTAGTTCAGGAGAATATTTACACATTAAGATTAAGAAATGCAAATCAATGTCAAGTTCCAAAACCTAATTCAACATTTTATACTAAAACGTTCAATTTTATAGCACCAAGATTATTTAATAAATTGCCAAGCAACATAAAAAAGTGAGACAAATTTTATAAAGTTTTTGAGGTTATTGAGAGAATGGTTAATGATTCAGCAAAACACGGAGGCATTTTTACAAATAGTAAGTTAGTTATATTTAATTATTGTTCAATTTATATTTCAAAACTGCGTTAAAGTTGGTTGATTAGTTGTTTACTAAAAGTAGTATTATCTGGTTTTGTTTTGTTTATAAATAGTAATTTTGTTATTATCTGAAATTTAATAATAGGCAGTAAGCACACGTATTGATTGTGATGTTAAATGATTTTAAATTTTCTACTTCTATTTTAAATAAACTGTTTCGCTCTGAGCTCTGAAAACTTTAAGTTTATTTCTGGTTTTATTTTAATGAAGGAACCCCTAATCAGATTAATTATAATCTTAGGGGCCCTATATTTTTCTCAAAGTAGTATTTTATTTTTAGTAAAAATGTATAATAAGTTTAAAAGTTAAGTTAGTATATAGATCAGCCTGGGAAAAAAGTATATTTTGTAAAATGATAATTGTTGACTTGATATACATAATATTGTTTTTCATAATATTGCTATGTGCATTATGTTTCTTGAGAAAAATAAATAATTTGATTTGATTTGATAATGAGATAATGATATCACCACTAATCTGGATTACACTGGATGGCTGATGGGATAACAAATATATGTAGGTTTTAGTCTAGGTTTGATTTCAAAAAAGATGCAAATTTTGTTTTGAACTTCTTCGTTACCAACAGTGTTTTACTAATCAGACGTGGACTCTAGATGTCAGAAGTGAAGTCTGTTACAGTGTCGCTATTACCATACGTAAAATCCTCGAGCTAATGCCACCAAACACGATTGTTATTTTAAATTAAGAGAGAAAATATCCTCAAAATGTCAAAATAGCGGCCTTGTGTTTTTATGCGGTGATAAAGAAACAAAAATCTAATTTCAAAGTAAAGTGCAACATAAAAACTGCTTGCGTTAATTCTCTTCGATTTGTATCTATCACAACACTCACAAAAAACCATATCCAGCCAACTGAATTTAAAAAAACCGTACTATAATAATTATTATTTAATGTCTAACAAAACTATTCTAAGTGTACAAAATTACCTAACCGTTATTTAAATTGTTTGTTACTTTCGCTACAGGTCACTGACAAATAAGCAGAGAGTACATTATGTTTTCCAATATCAACGTAAAAAAATAAAAATTTATTTAGTACGTGTACTACTCTTCTAGTTTATAATAAGTACCAGTAGAAGAGCAATGAAACATATTTATTTCATTACAATAATTCTTTTACCGAAAATACATTTCTAAAATTTCACTTAGATATAATGTTATAATTACATATATTATATTATTATATAGTTATTGGGTACATTTACTAGGATATATAAAAGTTATCTTGTTTTTAAACACAAAATTATACAATAAGTTTTTTACGATTTGAATCTATTCTCTCCTTAATCAAGTTCCCAACAATTTTAATGTCCAAATCATTTATAATTAAATACAAAAACAAACGTAGGAGCACAACACACCGTATAATGTGTAATAAGATTCTTTGTGATTGCTTGTACAATTCCAACCTTATTTCCTTCTTGAAATGCCCCAAGTTATTGTATTCCCTGGCAGACAACAAGACATTGTATGAGCCTGTTGAGTAATAGGTTTCAATGAAGCTCACATACATTCTTTCACTGCTCATGCATTATCACGCAACAGATTTTTCTGCGATGAATTGAAGTTTCATGCAAAATTTTTTAGCCTACGGATAACATCTTTATCAAAATATCTTGTTTACTACACATTCACGTTTTGTTTACAAGGTTATTAAGTGTTTTAGTAATAATAGACCACACACCACATCACCGGAAGATAATTGAAGAGTTTTGGTAGGATATATATATATATATATATATATATACATTAAACTGTATAAATGGCAATAGCCTTATTTAATTTCAATAAATATTGAATCGCAAAAAGTACTTGCTCCGCCGGGAGTCGAACCCGGATCTCCCACTTTGCCGGGTGAATGTGCTACCATTACACCACAGAGCGCTTACTTTTTCCGATTCAATTATTTTGTATTTGGCTGTATCTGTCACATATGCGTTTAAATAAGAAAACTAACATATGATCGGAAGACCAAATACCTGTCAAATGACTTTTATTTACGTTAAACTGTATAAATGGCAATAGCCTTATTTAATTTCAATAAACATTGAATCGCAAAAAGTACTTGCTCCTGCTGGGAGTCGAACCCGAACCCGGATCTCTCACTTGCCTATATATATATATATATATATATATATATATATGTGTGTGTGTGTGTGTGTGTGTGTGTGTGTGTGTGTGTGTGTGTGTGTGTGTGTGTGTGTGTGTGTGTGTGTGTGTTAATAGGATGGTAAATACTACAAATATCATATGATTGCACTCAACTTATTTCAAATGTATTTATCCCTATTTCTTCATAACCTTTGTGGTTGTGTACACTTCAAAATCTACGGGTCAAATCGTTTTTAAGATATCGTGCCGATAGATAGACAGTTATACAGAAATATAGAAATGATATTGTTTCCAATTCCTCTAGTGATGGGCTTACGCTATCAATCAACAGAGGATGCATTTAATTTCTTTCAGTACCCAATAATACCATATAATATTCTTGCTCTGTATTGGTTTGCCTTTAACAATTAACTAATACAAAATAATTAATACCTATCAGTTTATAAAATAATACAATATAAAATAAGTATACATTTATTAACAATTTTTTAGTGTTCTTTGTAACTGACTGGTGTTATACGAAACTTAACATACGAAAAGTGTTCGAGATACTTTAAAATATAACAGTTCCACTCATATCGGGAGCGAAATGTTCCTTTCTCAAAAGTTTTCCTTTCTGAGCCTTATTCCCCAGGAAGGTCGGCCAGCTAAGTTACAAGGTTTGTTAGTAGTTTACCTTCAGCTCGTCTCAGTCGAGTTGGAGAACTTTCACAAACGGTTTTGAAAACATAAATTTTAAGTTTGAAAGTTCTAAATACTGGCAACTAAGAGCCTATTTATTATGGGAACATTAAGGAAGTTCTTTATTACTTTAAATGTGCGTCTTTTAATGGTGTAATAATGATAAATAATGAGAGATTAAACTTTAGTAACAGTAATAATATTTTGACCAACTTACTTATGATCTACTCAGGTGACTGAGAAAATTTAAAAGATGTTTTAATTTTATTTTAACAGAGATAGTAAAATACATAAGTATTATTTACCGGGAGAAAAAATTAAGCTATCCTATGAAAAACCTTGATAATTAAAGTTTAACTCAACAATTGAAAGTCTAGTGTTAAGGACACACACTCAGTGTGTCTGTGGCAGTGTATTACACAGCCTCATTAAAAGCTCAGGAACAACTAATAAGCTAGCAATGTAACAACATAAAGAGGCAGTTCTGTTCTCAAACATTAATAATTACATTTGTCGCACAAATTCACTACATATTGCTATAGCTGTGATGTTATACCGGGCCAATATGAATGCCTCATTATTACCCGTTCATCGGATGTGATGTAACATTAGCCCATTTGATAACAATACAATATAAATGTTCTATATGTGTGTATGGAGTTGAGCAATCATTCAATAATACTCGATAATGCTAAAGGTACTATGCAATATATAAAGGTTTGACGTATTGCGATTTTTATTTACAGCCCTAATGTTTTGTTTCTTTATAGCAAACGGTTTCTTTGTGGTGTGCAGTTTTATCCTGATACGGTGTAAACATAACTTTCCCTAGCTTTTTAGTTGTTCATCAATGCATGAAAATACTATTCCCACAAAAACTTGGAGATATCTAAGGTAACAAGTTGAAACGCTGACTTTACTGATGTACAAGAACGACTTTTAAATTTGATACATCAGCATACTACTGGCTACTTATTAACTGGGCGTCAGAGAAGGCTGTCACTGGATGAGATGGACTATTTTATTTTTGTCTTTTTCCCCTTGTATCTGAAGACCTGAAATCTTTCATGGAGCTTGAAACCGCACATCGCCGCTCGCACACCCACAGCAAACCATCAGGGAAGCGCGCGCCCATGGTGGCGAACGGGATGCCGGATCAAAACAAAACTAGGTAAAAAAGAACACCGTGGTCAGTATACTCAGGTTCATTTACTAAGACACAGCATAGGCCTATCCAGTCAATATAAAAATATATATATATACTATAAATAAAAAAAAATAAAAAGTGCCTGCAGTAGTATACCTCAAACAATATAGATTTTAATAAAAGTAAAGTTGCCAAAAGTTATCTATCAAGAATTTTAAGTTAAGTTAAATTACCAAAATATCACAGACCAATCAGTTACTGATAAAAATTAAAATAAACCTTAATATAGAAGCTGGTAACATTAGAAAACAGTAAATAAACAAGATATTCCATTTAAAAGACTAAAACAATAAGTTATAAAGAAATTTATTTGAGGTATACGTAGTAGCCTACCATACGTAACAATTTGGTTAAAACATTTTTAAAACAGGCATTTATTGACAGAATTGGCTCAACATTGGTGAAAAAGCAGGGGAAGGGCATCCTGCACTTAAAAAAAATTCCCAACTCAAAACAACAAACCCCAAAGAAAGTTAGTATGAAAATCCCCTCTGTCACAGAAACAAAAATTTAAGCGTTTTTACTCTTGGTAAAAAAAAAATTAAATTATTAGGAAAAAAACTGATGGCCATAAGTAGCAGCCTATTAACAGGAATCTAAATTTAAAATTTGATGGCAGAAGGCCTTAAATTAAACCAAGTAGGCTATAAGGGGGAGTTATGGGCTAAAAGACCCGAAGAACGTTACATCTCTCAGAAAGGCTTAAAAATTTAGTAAAATGAACCTTCAGCAGTCTCTCTGGGTTTGTTTACAAAAACTACATAACAAGTGACAAATAACAAACAATATTGGCTGCAGAATAAAAATGAACTGTAACATATAGCCTAGGACTGGTCCTCACTGAGAGACAGAAAATTAATTTAAGCCGAATAGAAAGGGTGAAAACTAATAAAAGTGTAAGAGAATTAATTTGAAAGCCAATTTAAAAATTAGTTAACAGCCAGAAGTACTAAAATTTAATAAAAGGCAAAACTACAATTTGGAAAACCATGTGCTCTTAACCTTCTGTAGCGCGCACGCACACTACTATTTTAATATAGTAATTTTTAGATGGTATTTTAGTAATTACACAGTGTGTAAATTAACTGGACTAACCCAAGTCCCTTTAAACCGCGTGATGTGAGGTGACTGGCCGTGCTGAGGAAATGCAAGGGTCAGCACTCGTCAGCACGAGTCGGGAGTCGAGTTGAGGGCTCGGAGGTAGGCGGAGGGATTGGCAATGTAGAGTGTGTGAAGTAAGTCTATTTTGGTGGAGTGAGATGCGAAACACACCGGTACACATATAGTAGTTTGGGTGCGCCTACGAGTGTTTTAGTGCATTTTGAATATAGATTGGACTCAAACAAAGGAGAAACGTGAGTAATTATTTCAAGACCCTTCTCAACCACTATTCTAAATTTCCCTACGAGCTAGGGTGGTGGCAGCAAAACGCTATCCCTTTTATTAACCATGAGCCTCTCTGGCTAATATCGGAGGGCTTACAGTGGTGGCAGCGGTGGGATACGATAATTAAACCAGCAGATTATTTCAAAATGATTTCAAAACTTTAAAAGAACTCTAAAAGAAATAAAGAAGTGTACCACGTGGTTGAGAAAATTATTAGAACATTTCAGTTTACACTCCATTATCCAAATAACTACTATTCTAAATTCATTTACAAATTAATTGCAATGTTATATTTCTAAATTTCGAGTAAATTCAACTTATATGAACGAAGATGGACTTGGATTAGTTCTGTGTGCTTATTACACCATGTGCAACGCCATTACACTATGAAGCGGAAGTTGGACGCCATCATCATACGTCATCATAGAACATAGAAAGGAAACAAGGAGGGCATACGTCACCGGACATCCAGTGATCCAGACCGGAACTACCAACTGCCGACCACTGTCTACGCAGATGTTGTCATCTCCGTCAACGCAGTCACGATCATCCACAGCCTTCGAGATGGCAGCCCTGTCACTATTTGGTGAGCAGTGGGAACTTTGTTAAATTAAATTAAATTAAATCATTGGCGAAACCTAAGATTAGACTACGTATTATTAGTAAATAGTTGGTTAAATAATATGGTTCAAAATGCTTTGGAAATAAATGGTGAATGCAGCATTGAGGCCAGGCTTTAAGCATTAAACTTCTTTATTGACAAACAGATTCAGAATTATTTAAATAAGAGAAATTAAAAGGATAACATCCTAGTATTTTATTTTGCCAAAGCCTCCATGTCAGGTCGTCACCTCCAGGGCATTCAGTCCATCATGTTTTCAGCGTAAATATAAGCAGAATAACGTGTTGATTAAAATCATTTGCTTGGAAATAGGGATATGCCAATGATTCTATATTAGCTTACTGTTCAATTTGATTGATAATTCATTAATATCAGTATACAAAAAGAAACCCGTAGAAATTTTAATATAAGTGTAAAAGAGTATAATAGCAATAATTGTTGGAAGTAACTTGTTGCTGACTTATAAAAAGGGTAAATTTCGAATTATACTGAAAACAAAGTGATATCAGTTAATGTGATTAACTATTAGAGTATATAAGTAATAGCACATAGTATATCATATAACAAATACGATTATTTAATATTATTGCAGCTGTATTGAGTCCACATTACAGTATTGATATACTTGTATATCGAGGCATTGTTAGACTATTGATCCATTGATAACTCAATACTACCGATTAGTGATTGGTATCATTTGGAAATCGAAAAACTTTATTGTTTGATTGATCCATTATCGAAAATTGAAAAAAAAAGGGGAAAGTTATTTTACTGAAAAAATAGGGAAACTAGTTATTCACATTGTTGCTGTCAATGTCTTTTAGGGATTTTCATTTAGAGCGTTTAAGTTTAACTATTGAATATCACTGATAACCTAGAGAATTGTATAGCTACTGTATTCCAAAGAGGAAAACCAAATTTTTTTTAAATTATTAACGATGGGCACTGTACACCTAGAAGGGAAGACCGTTGAGGTCCAAGACGCCTTTGATGCCATATCGAATAAAGTGAGGTCGCTTCAAGTAACACTAAGAATGAAACGTTAGCCAACGCTTCTACCTCCGCGGTGAACAAAACTGAAACATCTCCGTACCCGATGGACATGACCCTTGCAGACAGCAAGCCGTCATTTGAGCTTGTCTCAAGTATAGCCCATTACGATGGAGGAGAGAAAGCAGATCTAGTCGCCCCCTTCTTTGACAACATCGAAGGAATTGGAGAGCTCAGCAATTGGAGTGAAGCTCAAAAACTTCAAGTTTTAAAACTTAAACTAACAGGCAGTGCTCTACAGTTTGCAAAGTCAGACGAAAAATGTAAAAACTCAACAAACTTTAGAAGAAATAAAAGCTGCTTTTTATGGAAAGATTCGGCGATAGCCTACCAGATCATTACTACTTCGAGCAATTGGCTAGCATACGACAAAACAGAGGAGAAACTATTGAGCAGTTCTCTGACCGAGTAAAAAGGGTCAGTGATAAAACTCTAAGAGTTACAAACAACGCTGAAGCAAACCAAATTCTGAGAGAAGAGGCCGATAGAAGAGCCATGGATGCCTTTGTAAGAGGATTAAATGGTGAAATAGGACGGCAGACCAGGATCAAGTTCCCTAAAACATTCAGAGAAGCTGTAACCACGGCGATAGCTCTAAACAACTTAGAGAAAAGACCATCCGAATTTGAGGAGAAGACAAGGCGAGTTTTTGGAACGATCACCGATACTACGTGTTACACTTGTGGGAAACCAGGCCATAAAGCCAGAGAATGCCAATCCAGGCGAGTAGATATTGTATGTTATACATGTAAGAAGAAAGGTCACAAAGAGAGGGATTGTAGAAGTAAAAGTGAAACAACTACCTATTATTGTGAAAAATTGCCGAAAACCTGGACACACAGCAAACAATTGTTGGGGTATGAGAAATACAGCATTAGGAAGAGGCGCAGCTAGAGGAGGAAACCTTCAGGAGCAGAGGGTAATCAGCATGGAGGACGTGGATCAGCTTCGAACACGTTAAACCACAAACGAGGGACCCAGGCACGCCGCTGGGAACCTCAGAAATCATTAAATCTGAACCACACGGGACTCAGACAGGCGAAGTTGAATTTCAAAGCTGTTGCCACTTTGACACAAGAAAATGTGAGTGAATTAATTGTACAAGGGTGCATAGGAGGAGTGAACGGTCTCATTGTAATCGATACAGGAGCACAAGCATCACTGATCGATAGGACAATGGCTCAGAACAAGCTAACTCCAACTGAAATCCAAATACGAGGTATCACCTGGTGCTGTTATGAACGTTTAACGGCACTGTAACAGAGACCTTGCAACTGGAGTTACTTGATTTAAAATGTGACTTCGTAGCAACAGATCTCCCTGAAGATTATATTGCTATCCTAGGATACGATGTTTTGAAACGAAAAAAGGCTGTGATTGACCTTGAGAATAAGTCTCTGAGTATTGGAAACAAGATAGCATGCAGTTTCCATGAAAGAGAATCCCCTGTAACTCGAAGCAGGAGAAGTGGCATTGGCATTGTTCAATGTTCCCACGAAACAAGTTCAACAAACCTTAATCCACCAAAACAAATCCTGAAGGAAGAAATACCTGACATTTTAGCGTATAGTCGCACAAACATCAACGTGCCTGCCCGTTCAGAAATGCTTATTCAAGTAAAATTAAGCAAAAACAAAAAGGATCAAATGGAACAAATGGAAGGAAAAACAGTAATTACAGAACCAGCGTTAGTAAAAGTTCATGGCATCAATGTCGCTAGAAGCCTTTCAAAAGTGAATAAAGGAATGTGTTGGACCAAAATCATAAATATCACCTCTGAAAATTTAGTGATATACAAGAATACGCTGCTCTGCAAAATAGAAGAGCCACACAGTGAAGCAAATAAAGGAGCATGGAAACGAGTAAATCTAACACAAAATAGGACAGAGGAAATCAATGGAAAACTTGAAGAAAAAATTAAAGCACCTCCCAACTGAAGACCAAAATAAATTAAAAAATGTTCTCCAACGCTACAAGCGTCTATTTAGCTTAGGAGGAATAGAGAATTTGGGGTGTACTTCTTTAGTTACTCACAAAATCAACACGAGCCAACATTCCTCCGATCCAATAAGAAACCTTACAGAGTGCCACAATCACAGAGAGGTACTCTACAAAATTTGATACAAGAACAATTAGATAAAGGTGTAATTGTACCCAGTACTTCCCCATGGTCAGCACCGGTAATCATTGTCCCCAAGAAAAGCAGGCTCTGATGGTACCCATCAGTTATCGTCTATGTGTAGACTATCGGGAACTCAATAAAATTACAGTTCCGGAAATATATCCCCTTCCAGATATACATGAAACTTTAGACATGTTAGGAGGCAGTCAGTACTTCTCGGCACTGGATCTGAATTCAGGTTTCTATCAGGTAAAAATGCACCCTGAAAGTCAAGAGAAGACGGCCTTCAGTACTCCTGATGGTCATTATGAATATACACGCATGCCAATGGGATTGATCAATTCTCCTTCTGTATTTCAACGATTGGTTGATACTACTCTCACAGGTCTGAAAGGAAAAGCATGTTTGCCCTACATGGATGATATCCTAATCTTCAGTTCGAGTATTGATCAGCACGCTAAAGATCTTAGTGAAGTTCTAGAGAGATTTCAAGAGGTAAATTTGAGTATCCAGTTGAAGAAATGCCAAATAGCAAAGTCTGAAATTAACTTCCTAGGCCATGTTGTATCGAGAGATGGAATCAAACCATGTCAGAATAAGATTGAAGCTGTCAAAAAATTTTCCAAGACCCAAGAATGAAAAGGAACTTCGTGGATTTATAGGACTATGTAGTTACTATAGGAGGCATGTACCGAAATTTGCCGACATCGCTAAACCTCTGACAAAATTAACCAAAAAAGACCAAAAGTTTGAGTGGAACGAAGAAGCGGAAACATCATTTGAAAAATTGAAGACCATCCTTGTAACTGAACCTTTATTAGTGTATCCAAATTTCTCCAAGGAATTCGTCTTAAGCACTGATGCAAGTAATGTTGCACTTGGCGCAGTATTAGGACAAGTGATTAATGGAATAGAACACCCTATCGCCTATGCGTCAAGACAGTTAAACTCTGCTGAGCAGAATTATACAGTAACAGAAAAAGAACTTTTAGCAGTTGTATGGGCAGTAAAGTATTTCCGATGCTACCTGTACGGACGATCATTCTCCTTGTATACTGATCACAGCGCAATCAGATGGCTGCTGTCGCTAAAAGATCCTTCGAGTAGACTCACTAGATGGGCACTGAAATTGGCTGAATATGACTACAAGGTATTCCATAAACCAGGGATAAAAAATCAAAACGCTGATTGTCTGAGCAGAATTGTGTGCAAGAATACTGTGGAAAGTCTACCTATATTGGATGTGGACAGCATTAAAGAAAATCAATGTAAGGATGAAGAGTGCCAGAGATTGAAAAAATACCCTCAGTTCAAAACAAGTCCACAAGGAGTCATCTATATAAAGAGGCAGGACAGACAACTGATAGTCGTTCCAAGACGGTTTAAGAGAGAAGGTTATTCGTTTACACCATGATATCCCGACAGCAGGTCATGGAGGTATCAAGAAGACGATGTTAAGAATCCAAGAAAAGTTTTATTGGCCGAAAATGAAATTAGATGTTGTCTCCTTTATCAGAGCATGTGATCCATGCAATAAAAGAATGGATTACGGAAAAACTAAAGCACCTTTAGGTAAATTTCAAGAAAGTACAGAATTTGGATACCGGATTTCGTGTGACATTGTTGGCCCATTACCCCTAACAAGCTCCAAAAACAAATACATACTGACAGTTATAGATCATTTTACAAGGTACGGAGAGTTTATTGCATTGCCAGACCAAACTGCAGAAACAATAGCCCGAGCACTTGTGCAGAGAGTCATTACGAAGATGGGAGTACCCTGTGAATTAATTACTGATCAAGGCTCAAAATTTCACATCCGAAATAATGAAAAGCATGTGTGCTCTACTAAGAATAAAGAAAACTTCAAACCACCGCATATCATCCCATGAGCAATGGTAGAACAGAAAGAGTTCATAGATCCATACCCAAGATGCTAAGTCATTATGTCAACCGAAATCAAACAGACTGGGACGAGCTCCTACCAATGGTAAATATGGCTTATAAACTCTCAAGTGCATGATTCAACAGGATTTTCTCCTTTTGAGCTAGTCTTTGGAAGAGAGATGAAGACTCCCTTAGAAGATGATCTATTGATCACAGAAGAAGATGATGTGGTTACCCTGATTATGTCGAAGATCTTAAGATGAAGTTGAATGCCGTAAGGAATTTGTCCTCAACAATGCCAAGACCATGCAAGAACCCAGCAAAAGAGACAATACGACAAGAATTCTAAGCTAAATAAATTTGAGGAGGGCCAACGAGTATACCTTCACGTGCCCCAAGTGAAAAAAGGAAGAGTGAAGAAGTTGTCTAGACCATGGAAAGGTCCATACACAATTGTCAAGGTTATATCAGATTTGAATGTCGTTACTCCGAATTAAAAAGGAAGAATGTAACTGTACATGTGAATCGAGTAAAACCTGTCACCGAGTTTAAGTTGCAAGAACAAGGGAAGTAGCCAAAATGATCCAAAAGCTGCTCAGGTAGCAGAAGAAGAAGAACAGGAAGAAATCATTGAAGAGACCGAAGACCATGAAGAGGCATTCAATAGAGTAGCCGGACAAAATGAAGAACAAGACAGGAGAGAACCAAGCCCAGGAACCGCAGAAGAGCGGACCAGGCCCTTTTAGATCCATAAGAGATAGAAGAAAACCGTGTAGATTCAAAGACTATGAAGTTTATTAAATAATAGGAATGTATATACATATTGTTATGACAGTGAACGTGTATTGCATCGTTTATTTAGTAGTTAAAAGTAAACGCAATGTATTGAATAATTATGTATTGTTTGTTATTTGAGGATGTTATATGATACACTAAAAATATTCCTCGTTAGTATGTTATGCTTCTTGTCTGATGTGTAAGTAAAAGATGTTTTAGAGTACCACGTACAAAGTAGAATGCAATAGTTACTCCGAATTGAATGGGTTGTATGCGTGAGTATGAATGTTGTATGACTGTGAAACGAATGTTGATGAATGGGTATGCAAGGTGTGTGAATAAAAGCCAAATTAAAGGATCCAAACAATTCAAATGTGTGATTGAGTACACTATAAGGAAAGAAGTTATATCTACGCAGGTTAAGATAAGAAACATAAGATCAAGCTGTACGTAATAAAATAAATTCGAATAAGTCAGGATATTCATGAAGTAAACAATTATTAGGATCTAAATGATGATTTCAGGAATACTTGTTACTCTTTGTCGAGACAGGAATGGCAGAGAATGAAATGACACAGGGAATCGTTTTCAAGAAACTTCATGACACAATTATTTCCGAGGATGAATGGAAGATTGTATTAGATTTTAATATGATAGAAATAAGAGACGAACTTGAGTCACTTAAGACATTGTGCACAGACTTAGTTTATTATACGAACACTAGTGTAAATGTGTGGGATGAGGACTTTGCTTTCGAATATAGTAGAATTAAGACCGGGATAGACCAGTATGAATCCGATGTAAGTGACTTATTTAGACTTCTACCTACAGAACGCTCCAAGCGAGGACTAGTTGATGCAGGAGGATATGCATTGAAATGGTTGTTTGGTGTGCCCACTAGCGAAGATATGGAACAAGTTAATAGTAAAGTTGAAGAGATAAAAAAGATTAGCGGATCACTGTTGAGTTCTAGAGAAAACCAAATCACCTTAATGAAAGACATGAATGAAAAGATGGTAACAAATACTAAAGCCATATCAGAGATAATGACTAAACTTACTCATTCAAATAGCATGTTAATCACTTCACTCCAAGGATTCGAACAAGAAAACATTATGCTACATCGTTCATTAACAAAACATTTTAAAATCTGTCAGTCTAGCACGTCATTTAGGTCAAACCATAGATGAAGCAAAGTTAAGAATTGTTGAGTTTAGGCAAGCTTTAGAATTAGTAAAACACAGGTAGAATAAGCAGCAAATTACTACCACCCCATGAGTTTGTAAACATATTGCTTGACATAGGAAAAGTCATACCTCGTCATTTGAAACTAATTATACCAGTTAATGAAGAAGACGTGTTTATGTATTACACCTTTTGCACTGCTCATGCTTTAGCCACCAAGACAGGAATTAGATTGATCGTAACTGTACCTTTAAGTTCGCAAGGACAGACGTCTTGAACTTTATAAAGTAGAAGTTATTCCATTGTACCAAACAAACCTTCAACATTGGTTAAAATGGAATGTACAAGTTGATTATTTGTTGATCTCCAAAGAGAGACAGTATTATGCACCTATCGGATTTTAAACACACTAAGTCAGTGTAGACTAAGTCATTTTTTATTTGTGTCCTAACTCTATAAATGTATTGCATCATAGCGTTAATGATTGTATATTCGCTCTATTCATGGGATCTAACCTAGTCACAGAAAAATGTTCACGAACCTTAACCATAAATGTAACTTCACCTGTATGGATCCAAAACGGCAATGATTGGATCTATAGCCTAAAGGAACCATATAAAGTCATACTTAACTGTATGAGGAGTTCTGATGGAGAAAACTCAGTTATCTCTCCACCACATCTAGGTTATTTAGAATTAACTTTAAACAAGTCTGGAATATTAAAACAGGCTTCAAGTTGCGCTATCTTTGGTAAATATAATAAGTTATTCTCGAGGACTCAAGGAAATATAAAATATAAATTTGACATTAACCATTTGCACATCCCAAAGATTAATTTGTTGCTATCTCACGAAGAAAATCTAATCTTTAAAAACAGTAGCTTGTTATTTGAAACAATGCAAAAAGTCAAGGACAATCTTAAAGATAATCACATAGAACTAGACCTTAACAAGCTTTTAAATGATACACATGTTTTGTACCCTAGTATCAAAGAAAGTATAGAAACCCCACTGAACTATTTCTACATTATCATAGTTTCAATGTTTATTTTGTTCATTTTGAATAGTGTACTTTGCGTAGTTTTGTTTTGTCACAGGAAAATGCCAACCTGTGCGAGGATGTCCTCAGTTGCTGAGCGGCAAGCCCCAACCATTCGAGTAGAACATGGAACTCCGCTCGCAGAAATTATTCAGGAGTCTTCCTTTGTTCAATTCAATACACCAAGCCCGCCTTGAAGTACGGTATTGTGAAATTCATTGTAGTGCTGAACCAGTCAGGTCAGTGTTGCAAAGACTATATTTGTTATAAATATGTGGGGACTTGCCAAGCTCAAGAAATGTAATGTAGTTAGGAGGACATATATCTTAAGTGATTTGTCAATGTCAAGTAGAATTAAATTGTAGATTATAAGAACTTACGCAGCCTAAAATACTATTTTGTCCTTTTAAGTTGTGAAAAAATGATGTAATGTAAAATGTTATCCTATACATTTTTTTTTTGAAGTATTGTAAATGTTTGTTATATTCTGAGAATCTAAGATGTATCACCATGAAAATTCTGTATGATCCATCTTTCCTGAAAGGGAGAGTGATGTAGCGCGCACGCCACACTACTATTTTAATATAGTAATTTTTTAGATGGTATTTTTAGTAATTACACAGTGTGTAAATTAACTGGACTAACCCAAGTCCCTTTAACCGCGTGATGTGAGGTGACTGGCCGTGCTGAGGAAATGCAAGGGTCAGCACTCGTCAGCACGAGTCGGGAGTCGAGTTGAGGGCTCGGAGGTAGGCGGAGGGATTGGCAATGTAGAGTGTGTGAAGTAAGTCTATTTTGGTGGAGTGAGATGCGAACACACCGGTACACATATAGTAGTTTGGGTGCGCCTACGAGTGTTTTAGTGCATTTTGAATATAGATTGGGACTCAAACAAAGGAGAAACGTGAGTAAATTATTTCAAGACCCTTCTCAACCACTATTCTAAATTTCCCTACGAGCTAGGGTGGTGGCAGCAAAACGCTATCCCTTTTATTAACCATGAGCCTCTCTGGCTAATATCGGAGGGCTTACACTTCACAGTTTAAAAAATAAAAATAATCACTAAAATTTAAAAGAAAGCAAAACTTACTCATCAGTGAGGGGCCGTAAACTTAGCCGCACATGTCAGAAGGAGAACAGCTCAGCAAAACTAACAAACACTTAATTAAACAAAATATTAAACTGGAGCTACTCCTAACTTGTACACCACGGCTCGGAGTCTCTACCACTCTACCACTCTACCGGAAAGGCCAAACGCCTTCAAAAGGTCAGTGGGCTCTGCAGCCAATAAACCACACACACATACACTATATAAAACACACATGAGCCGGGGAGATATAGGTATTGAACCGGCTCAAGCTTCAATTATATACAAGAAATTCCAGCTTGATAATTGGTGCATTTTTCACTATGACGTTTGGCTGGGTGGTAAAGAAAATTTTCACATTGGTATATAAGTAGACATGGTGGCAACGAAAAATCACAAAATAAATAAGTTTGTATACAAACTGAGTACATTTTCACTTGTAACATTTGAACACATACTGCGAATTGAAATTGTGCATGCAAACTGGGAAGACAGTTATGGGACACCTGAAATAGCGTACGCGTACATTGTATCTAAACAGTATTAAAAATTCCAATAAACTAACAACAATAAAAACCTGTTACGGAAGGTTCCAATAGAGTTTTTAATGTATGAGTATTTAAATGGACAATTATTGGTATTTTTATATTGGTCATTCTGCAGTAGCTTTCTACCCTTTCGCTCTCATTTCTTCTGTACATCCTAGTTCCTTATGATGTTAATGCTTGTCATATTTAGTCCAAACACAGTTTGTTTAGTGAAGTGTTTTTTATGTGTCCTAACTTCCCAATTCCTTTTCTTTTATGTCGGATCATTTCTACTATACATTTTTACTGATAACATTTCTAATTCTTCTCCTAAAACTAGTTACACTGTCTACAGCAAAATTTTCGTTCCTCTACCCTGGTTTCTTGTTAGACTTTTCCCTCCATTTACACTTTTTTCTTTATTAAGTCTATAAACCTCTCTAAGGACTCCACTAGTGGCTTCGAGATTTTTTATTTCAGTCTGCATTGCCCACTTTCAAGGAAGAACATGGAGTATTTCAATATTTCCTGGGGGGACCAAACTTCTCACGCTCCTCCTGATTCCTCTAGATGTTAAATTAGTAATTTATTCATAAATATTGGTGAAAGGCACAATAATATAAAAAGTAGTATATTTAAAACGTGACGTTAACCTTGAAAAGTTATCTCGAGGGTGTAATTGAAACGACAAAGATGTTTAGAACCAGCACATTCTAGACCTAGCAGCCAATCTTAAATTTTGTGAGTAATGAGTACATGGTCATTCGTTGATCAAGAATTTAACTATGTAAACAAATATATTTTATTATGAAAATATGGTGTTTTTGGGTTTTAAGTATTTTCTATTCTTTACATGCGAATTTGTATATTATAAAATAAAATATCTTTACTGTATTGTTGTAAATTCTCATTGAAATGTGTATTATAATTTCCAATGGGAACATTGATAGTGTTAAACAGAATGAAAAGCCAATTGGGTTAACATAGACCATGTTTTATCACCCAACACTTGAGATATTACCGCTCGTGTACCAATTACGTGGTAACTGATGACATCATGTTCCTAATTTACGAGGAATTGGGGAATACTACTCTTCGATTTGAAATGGTGAACTGAATAAAAAGCTAGTGTTCCCATAATTATACCAGACATTAAAACCTTGTTGATCTACGGATGATTGCTTTTATAACGCTTTAATAGGCGCTCTATATGTGTTTAAATTAGATCAACAATTTAAGTTATTAATTTTGTTATATTTAAGTATAAGGGGTAAATAATTTATTCGTATTCCTGATATCAAATTCACTACTTACCATTTTATACTCAGTTTACCACTTTGTATTGCCTATAGAATTAACAGAAGTCAGTGAACGTTTCCTGTGTCAAACATTTCATTAATTACACCACAATAAGTGTTGAGTTTGGCGGCATAATAAGAGCAAATAAGAGCAAAGTCGCTCGGAGGAAATTCACCAGCTGGGGTTTGATATAACGCGTAAAAATAATAGCTTATTTTAAACTTATAAAGCAGCACAGTTTTATTTACATGTATTTTTCTCCAATCAACAAATATGTCAATAATATATTAATTACACTGTGTCATAGCAATTTTAAAACTTTTAAATACACATAAACATGATTTTAACCGCCACTTGAATAAATTAACATGTTTCTTCAAGAAATTAATTGTCTATTATGAATTAGTTTATTTAAAATTTTCTGAGTCAAATTCAGATAAATGTAATCACATTTAATTACAGTTCTGAAACCCTAGTTTGAGTGAAAATTTATCAGGATACTAGAATAGAGTTTATATAACTATGTTCTTAACCAATCAAAAATGTTTTTCAAATATAAATTTTAATAGCTGGACTCAGAAAATATTATTAATAAAAACGTTTTAATATATTGTCTTTGTTACTTTGTATTGTTTCTTCCCATTTATATGCTATAGTTTGCAGCAGATGATGTAAATATTATTTTTTTTATGTAAGTGTTTTATTACGTTTATTAACAAATATCAAATATTGAATTAAATCATCACATTGAAGTTAATAAAGCAAAGTCAAATATGATAAACCAATTAAACGCTATTGACTCAAGAACAGAGAAACTAATAACCCCGGTTCCCAAGTGGTTGGGGACTGAGAACTGAGTATTGAGTTTGCAGCATCTGGTTGAATTCCTGGAATGCAATTATTGCTTATCTGAAATACCTAACACCAGATATATATTACAACGTAATTATTTCTACACAAAAAGTCACCAGATATGTTTGCTTAAAATCATCAACTCATAAAAACTCGGTTCCTGCCCATGGATATTGAGTTCAGAAACATTTATCCGTAAATCCCTATAAACGGTGCCAAAAAGCGTTTCATCCCATAATACTGTTGTGGGTATTTGAGCTTTGCGGGTGAAACGCCACATTAGCGTTTATATTGCTTGTTACTGCATGCAACACATTTACTGCATTTGTATCGATCAACGCTTTAAAATCCTCGTTATAAAATAGAAAAAATAGTTTTTTTTCTTTAATAACCTTTTTCAGTAAATTTATACGTTCCCTGGTAATGGTTGGATAAAAGTTCCTGCACTGCAAGCAAAATAATAAACGCCTTGTGGTTATTTAATAGTTAACATCAGATTGAACAGTGATGAATGTATATTTTTATGGATAAGATTTGTAAAATGAAAACTAAACTAAAAATAAGACTTTTTAGGAGCTGTTAAGATGAGTGTAGAACCAACAAATTACAATTTGGTATTATGAAAATTATAAATGAAGAAGAATTTCTTTATATTTTTACTCCCAAATTTATCTTAACCCAATATGGTGATGAGTGTTTAAAATTCAAGAGACCGCAAGCAAGAAAGCTGTGAACAACAACACTGTTGAGAACTACCATCTGTGTTGCTTACGACTTCATCCTTCTTAACCATTTTAATGAGTTTGTGAACAGATTTAAATTTAGAGGACTGACCCAAGTTTATTTTATTCCGCTTTAAGCTAATTCTTAGACAACGAGAATCCAAATTTCATTAGACTGCAACAGCCAGAGTCAGAGTTTCTCTTTTTAAAAATATTTTGATGAACTTCCGTGGTGGAGACTATTAATTTTTGGTGGACTCAAACCTACTACTACATCAGAAATTCACAGCTGTAGACTTTAAACTTCAGAATAGTAAGCATTCAGAATGAGACTAAGTTGTGCACCGACCAAATATTACACCGCCATCAACCGATATAGTAAGTTAATCATTGAAACGGTACTAAAACGTGCACCGAACAATGATGATATCTTCATCAATCGCTATAGTAAGTTAAGCATTGAAAAGGGACTAATATCTGCACCGAACAATGATGATATCTTCATCAATCGCTATAGTAAGTTAAGCATTGAAATGGGACTAAAATCTGCACCGAACAATGATGATATCTTCATCAATCGCTATAGTAAGTTAAGCATTGAAATGGGACTAAAAACGTGCACCGAACAATAATGATATCTTCATCAATCGCTATAGTAAGTTAAGCATTGAAATGGGACTAATATCTGCACCGAACAATGATGATATCTTCATCAATCGCTATAGTAAGTTAAGCATTGAAATGGGACTAAAAACGTGCACCGAACAATAATGATATCTTCATCAATCGCTATAGTAAGTTAAGCATTGAAATGGGACTAATATCTGCACCGAACAATGATGATATCTTCATCAATCGCTATAGTAAGTTAAGCATTGAAATGGGACTAAAAACGTGCACCGAATAATATTGATAACTTCATCAATCGCTATAGTAAGTTAAGCATTGAAATGGGACTAAAATCTGCACCGTACAATGATGATATCTTCATCAATCGCTATAGTAAGTTAAGCATTGAAATGGGACTAAAACGTGCACCGAACAATTATGATATCTTCATCAATCGCTATAGTAAGTTAAGCATTGAAAAGGGACTAAAACGTGCACCGAACAATGATGATATCTTCATCAATTGCTACAGTAAGTTAAGCATTGAATTGGGACTAAAACGTGCACCGAACAATGATGATATCTTCATCAATCGCTATAGTAAGTTAAGCATTGAAATAAGACTAAAACGTGCACCGAACAATGATGATATCTTCATCAATTGCTATAGTAAGGTAAGCAATTAGTATTATTTAAAGCAGTGCACCGATGAAATGTGACGCCTCCATCAATCGCTTGTAACAAGGTAAGCATTCAGAAATGAGACAAGCAGGTGCACTGATTTATTCCATACTGAAATATTTATTCATCTTCTACAGGCAGATGATTCATAACTGGTGTATGGCATCAGTTTAAAATAGTAAAGTTTTTTGATTACATATTATATATCAGATGGACTTACAACTACTCCTCATGTTTGTGTTACTCTTCGGCAGACGTTCTTGAAATCGGACACAAGTTCGTCAAAATATATTATTGATACTGTATTTTTTTTTGAAACTTGTTTAATTTATAAATAGGTTGATCTTAACGTATACTCTTGTTAGTAAATATTCTCCTCCTTCAACCCGTATTAGCACAAATAGTTTTCTTACGTCTTTATTATTCCATGGCTACAGTGAAGCATAATCAGCACGGGCTCGCTTAAGTCATAAAACCAATTTTTGCTTCTGAAATATGAACTGTTCGTTCTCATTGCAACGGGCGTCAAAGGATTGCGAGAGACATAGACTAGCGAATCGAGTTACTCGCAAAGTTGGAAAAACTTCATTTATATCAACCACTCCGCACGATGTCTCGACAATGAACTGAATTTGAGACTTCAAATTCTGCATGAATGTTCATTTCAACATAAACTAGGAAGGGTTCTACGATGCATATCGATCCTGGGGAAATAGACAGATTGTAATTACTTTTACTCTGTATGCTGACAAAGCTTTTTCTCTTTCTATAATTGGGATGTGTAAGCACTTATTTTCTGTATAAATTTTCGTTGCATTTGTGTCCGCCGGATATACCAAGAGTTCTTCCTCAGCGTTTGATGTAGTGAACTTCTACTAAACATAATCATACACTGCGAGTTCAGTACGGCATAATCAAGTTTTAGGTTATGGTAATTTAAGGTTTTTTTCAAAACCATACAAATGATATCGCTTCCATAGTAAAACAAAGGAAAATTGCCACTAAAACACATATATTAGTTTTGATCTCGACTTTTATTGATTCTATCACTCAAATCATACACATTTTCTCTAATGTGTGAGTGTTATTCGATAAAAAGTGACTATCCAGACCAAAATTTCATCAAGTTTGAAGATAGAAAGAACTAACTTCTCTGGAAAACTGAGGAACAACTTAGTAAGTACACACACTGGAGGGTTTGTTCGGTCTCCAGACTACATCATTGCTTTTGCTCACCAGCGGGAATATTGCTATCTCATGTTTGCCAAAAACTGGAGCTCTTTTTCTAGTTGCTGCAATCGAATAAAAAAATTAAAGTTAGATTTATTTATTTCATTAAATAGCTTTTGATAGTTTTTTTTTTCAATTTATAAATAATGCAAGGCGAGTAAGCTAGCAGTTTTACAATATATAAAAGGTTTCCCATAACAATATACTTGAAAAACGATGAATACCATTGCATGGGTCACATTTTCCAATTTAAAACCTCAGAGGTATTTTTCTGTATTACAATGTCACATTGTATGACAGCTTGTATTGTTGAGGGCAAATGAAATGGGTCTGGGGGGCAAACAAACACAACTTGTCACTGTCATTCTTCGGTACAATACACAATTGCTAAATCTGTCTCGTCAAGTAATGACAGATGTCAGACATTCTTTTTACTGTCAGGATGTCACAGAACATGTGAAATCTGTAATGAGTAGCCATCTACGGTTAATATGCGATTTCATAAGACTTTCTTTACTTTCAAACATTAAACTTGTATGACAAAATACAAGTTACATTTTAATCAATACATAATGTTTAATTTATAGTCTAAGAAAATAGTTTTTCTTTAAGGAAAATCTTCATTAGGCTTTCAACTAACAGGAGTAATATATCAAATGGATTACACACAGTCAGTAGATATAATTAAATAAAATTATTAAATTTAAAAGTATGAATTCGTTTAAAATCAATATCGTATTTCATTGCAATATAATACAGAACAGTTAAATATTGTAATCGTAGACATTTAATACGCCATCTTGCGTTTGCAACACTAAGTACGTTTTTGGTACGTAAATGTTTGAAAGCTTCAGTCAATCAATTTTAATGATCACTGATTTTCAGATCTTATACAGTAAACAATCCTAGTGGCATGTGTGAACTATATTTCATTGTACTGATAACTTCCGCACCATCGATACTGTTGCGTCTGTTGATGTTAATATACATTCTGCGTGTTTGCTAAGCTATTTACTTGTAAACAGGAATACATATGTTAGTAAAACTACTGAGATGGCCTTTTTAAAATCATCTGGTAGTCCGTTTGCCTTTTTTTCTATCCATTCGTCTGAACTGTGTACATTTTTGATAGAAAGCGTCTAAATACTTCTAAAACTTTTTTACATAGATTTCTCTGAATCTAGGGAAAAACTTATCTTTTTGGGATATTATAGTCAAACACCTCCCCCCCCCCGTTGATCTGCCTATGATAGGAACCTGATAGACACTTGAACATTGGTATAAACATAACTCTTGCCCTAAGGAAGAACTCTATACATTTTAGAGTCAAAATGTAAAATAAAAGTTCCTCCATCTATCCATCCGTACAATTACTCAGATCTGTTCTGTAGCGTTCTTCTGTAATCTGTTATATGGACTTATTTAATTAAACCCTGATACGGAAACAAACATTTTCACGGAACAATGTTTGAGTTTGGCAGTTAATTTGTATATGAACTTTCAAATTATTAATTATTTACCTTTGAACCAGTATTTACTATGACTTATGAAGTACTGGTTTTGTTATATAATCGAAGGAAAAATGGCATTCTTATATTATAAAAACATATCTATAAAATATCTATTATTACATAACCAGAGTACGGTATTAAAGGGTCCAGTTCTTTTCTTAGGGGTGTTAAGTTTATAATCACGTACCAATTTAATAATTTGTAAATATTTAAAAACTAAGTTTATGTATAGATTTTATTCTTTATAATACGTAAAAGAAACCAAAATAACAGAAGGTCATACATATGTAACTAGAAATACTGCATATATTCACATTAAATTATTCTATCATATACCTTAGTTAGTGTAAATAAAGCTTATTTATATTATAAAATCCTTTTAAGGTAGACTGCACTGTGTAGTAAAGTACAAAATTAAAGTTACATCAATGACTGTGACGCAGTTAGAATACATCATCCATTGCATGATATAAACCGGTGACAATGAAACTGGAAGCTGAAATAATATTGTTTGGCCGAATCTGATACTTTTTACGTGCTTTTTATTTACATCATCGTGACAACGTGTCAGGAGCGATACTGTGATTGTTGTAACATAAAAATAAGAACGCAAAACATATTTGCACACATGCATGCTCAATTAATAAAAATATTTCATTAAGCATCAGGGGTTTTTCTTTAGAGCCGTTTCAAGGAATTAATTGTCAAGACACACAAAGTAAGAACGCAAAACACATTTTATATCAGCAATGAGTTATATTAGTCATAGCATTGGATTAATACATATTTAGACTTCTACTGCATTCACTTTTAAAGAATTGATAGCTTAGAATATATATATATAATCAAAAGTGAAAATAAAGACTTCACTGACACAGCATAAAAGAAGAGGAAAAAAACCAAATAATAGATTTATTATTAGATGCTTATATCTGTACGTGTTTTATACAATTAATTATGATATACATTACGTGTTTTACTGAATGAATCAGCCGCAAAAAAGTCATATGATATTTTTACAACTAATTTCGGATAGCGTTGTCATACCTCTGAATTAGAAACTGAGAGTACGATGTACTTATGAAGTTCAAGGAAGGAGAAATGGAGATTAACTTAATAGTTTCATTTGATTATAAGCGAGTACGACCACTTTAATAGTACTCTTGCACAAGCCGGGTAGAATAAATACCTGATATAGCTCAACTGTGACAAGTTTGGCGCTCCCGGCTTGTGCAAGCGTACTATTAGTGGCCGTGCACTCTTATGCATTAAGAGCTTTTGTTGAGAAAAGTTCTATTTCATTTTTTCTTTTTTATTGAAAAATGTTTAAAATCCAGTAATGTTTGATAACTTATGTAAATCAGATGTTACTTTGAACAGATAAAATCTTCGTTGTTATCGGATTGTGTGCGCATACCTACAAAGTGATCTTGCTCGCTTATACTTTGACGCATTCCATTGCAAAGGGTTACCGTTGGAATTGATATAAAATGTAATAAACCGGTGTGTATTGTGAATTTTTTATAACTATACTTGCTTTTTCTTGTTATTTACTTTTAAACCTCTCAACATTTGCCATTTTTTATATTTAAAAAAATCGTACCATAAATTTTTTTTTAATTTTACACTTTAGAATTACTACCTATTTTTCAATTTTGACATCTGTATCTTTACTAGTTGGTGATATATCACCAACACACACCTTTTATAGTAAATACAACATAGCGGCTAGAAGCTAAACGAGACGTTTCTCTACCTATGTTTGTTATGACATGTTTTGTTTGAAATTATGTGTAACATCATCTAAAGAAGTTTGGGACACCATTTTGTGAACGCCCGTATTATATTAAAAAATATTTTTAATATATATTAATTTCAAATCAAATTCTTTTATTGCAAGGACAACATGTATGAGTTCCATAGCAAACGTCAATATTGTACGAGTATATTCTAAAATTTTAAACATTCATACCACATTACCTCATTCAAACATACAGTTTTACAATCACGCATCTTTCATTCCTGGCGAATGAAACCCACTTCAAACATTGGAGTCAGTCATTCCAATTGTGTGGTCTCCCAGTCGAATTCAAAAAACTCATCTGCATTATAAAATGCATGCGACACCAAAAGGCGTTTGAGACGAGCTTTGAACGCCTTGGGCGTTGGGGCAGTTTTTATAGAGTTGGGCAGTCTGTTGAGGAGATTAACACCTGCTTGCGAAGGCAAGCGTTCACAAACTACCGTTCTGTGTCTTCCCGTACGGTAGTTTTCTCTGCCTCGTGTCTCATACATGTGTGTATGTACCGGCCTCTGGTTAAGGCACATTTGTACATACAAAACATGGTTGTTTCTAAAATGTAGAGACACGGCAACGTCAACAGCTGCAATTTCTTGAAAACCGGCCTGCACGACTCTCTGTAATTGATTTTTGCGATGATTCGAATCGATTTTTTTTTAATTCTGAAAACTCTCTGGAAGAGAGTGTTTGCACATGCTCCCCACAGAACCAGACCGTAGGACAGATGGGGATAAATTAAGCCGTAATACGCCGTTATCAGTAAATGAATCGTGCAGTATTTTGCTAAAGACCTCAGAACGAAAATTCCTGAGGAAATTTTGACACAAACGTGGTCAATATGATCATTCCAGGTCAACCCTCTATCAAGGTGTATGCCCAGGAATTTTGAAGAGCAGGAATTCGTCCAGTGTGGAGTCCCCCAAGAAAACTGCGGGTTCACTAAGGTTTTCCACCACACGCATAGAAAAATTCAAAAGATTTTATTTTGATGAGTTTGCTGTGAGATTGAGGCTGTTGAAGTGTTGGACACAGTTGTTGATGTCAACAAAAGCCTGTTGTTCCAAAACTTCACTGGATTTCCCACTGAAACAGAGAGTCGTATCATCAGCATACTGCACTAGTTTTCCATGCCGAAGTGATGATCCTATGTCGTTGACATAAAGCAGAAAAAGCACAGGACTGAGTATGGATCCCTGTGGGACACCATATTTCAGTTTTATTGGCCTGGACAGTTGATTTGAAATTTGGACAACTTGGGATCTGTGGCTTAGGAATGAGCTAAGCCATTCAAGGGGCACGCCTCGAATGCCATGACACTCCAGTTTTGTCTAGCAGTGTGTTATTGTCAACGCAGTCGAATGCTTTGGACAGGTCAAGAAACACACTCATTGTGTGTTTTCCGATTTTCTAACTATAATTTAACTATAGAACATGTTATTTGCTGGTTCTTTCAACAACAAATAAATATACAGAGTGTCCAGTGTTCATCTTAACTATATCACCATTGGCATCTCAGAAACGATCAAACTTAAAAAAAAAGATTAAATTTTGGAGTTCACATACCTTTCAGTGAATTTAGACATTAATGGAACAGGTACATTTTATTGCATTTGGAGCTATGAATCACAAAAAATTAATAGATGCCAAGTTTTGCCATTCTTTACCTTTGTGAAATGGTAAAAAAACCGTTTTTTTGAGATCACATTCACAATGTTGCTAATTTCGCAAAACGTGTTTTTGAACATTTATTGGAATAGCTTTTTAATGAGTAAGCTTAATAACAGTTTTCAAGTATGAGAAGCCTTCAAATTGTATTTTGTATAAAAAATTCTGAGAATGTATAATTCGTTCTATGAATAATTTTAAAGTTGGCCTCATATTGAAAATATGCTATAATTTGAGTTTCAAAAGTCAGTGAAGTAGGTGAAGTCTTACATTAAAACGTTTCTGTAAATGTAGTAGTTTCTTAGGTAATAATGGCAGCATAGTCAGTATGATATAGCACATCATCATAGGAAGTAGATCATACCACAATGATACGATAACAGTGCGATCATAACGGTGATATAAGGTATGAGTGAGAAAGGTGCGCATTACAGTAAATCCGAAAAATCCCTAGAAACGCTCAGTCAGCCCTCACTCTGTAGGCTATATACCTCCAGAACGATGTAACTGAATATATTGGTGCAGTCTTATATGTAGGAGAGTTGTATGATCACGGCTACCATCCTGAAAATGTACTTGGGTTAAGGTATTTGTACTTCACAAACGTGCAGGTACTTTATAGAATATGGAAAAGCCACATGTCGTACAATATTCAAATCTGAATAAAACGTTTCCTATTATTAATTTCGGTGGCTATAGTATTGAACAAAGCAGGATTGTGTATCTATGCATGTGTCTTTAAATAATAAAATATTTTTACTGGACGTTTGAAATATGTGAATTAGGTAAGACTTTGCTCACTTAACGCGTTGGAATAAAACATTGAAAGTGGTTTAAGAACTTTTAAAGTAATTATGATGGTCTGTATTTAAAAGACGTTAAAAGAGATTATATTATATAGAATTATGAGGTACAAGTACTTTTAAAGGCGGATATTCTTTAGGAGAGTTTGTTTGGGACACAAAGAAAGACTAATAGTAGTGTTCAGTTAACAAAGTAGAAACAAAGGCCTTTCTTATGTCATAACATAGTGCAACATAAATTAGGGGTCGATGTAAATTGTTTTAGATTTTAAGATCTATAACCAATGTTAAAAATTGAAACAATGATTAGTTAAAACATATACACATATGTAGCGGAATTCATTTTTTTATTTGATGTTCCATAATATTTCTGATCTATTATTAGATGAGTGCTACAAAAGTTTCTGGAACACGAGTATAGCACAGAGTCGAGATTATCTCTCGAAGTTGTTAAACTTTAAATCTGTTTCAGAGTCTGATGAAGTGTCAGAGTTTTAAAGGATTGTGACAGACCGGACATATGTTACTTTCATAATGACAAAGTAGAGCCAGATCTTCGAGTTACATATATATATATATATATATTAAATTTAGAATATTTTGAATCTAAATATAAAACTGTACATAATCGATATAAGCAGTTCATTAGGCTTAAATGTAGAAGTAAAAAAGAAATATGTGAACGCATACATAATGTATAATTATTGTATTCATGCAGAAATCAAAAAGTTACTAATAACTATTTGTAAACGTTTGGTGTAAGTTAGTTGATTCTGTGGAGTTATTTTATGGATTTATGTGGTATATAAACTTCCTTATTCACAATTTCATTATATGACAAAGACATCAGTTTACTTGTATATATAATTTGTAGGCTATATTGCTTTCTTAATAAGCAAAGGTTTATATGTTTCTATATTCCCACCTGTTTGTAAGATTGGTCGCCGAATCCAACAACTTGCGGCAGTGGAAGGGGACATCGGGGAGGAACTCAACACCTTGGTGGTGGAGATCCATCGGGCGTTCGTCGCTGCGTTACCGGCAGAGGACAAGCGCCACCCCGAGAGGCGACCATTGACCTCTACCAGAGTCTCTGGGGCACAGCTAGCGACTGCGTGCCGGGCCTGCTAGGCGACGCGAGGCGCGATGGTGAGGTCAATCCCTTCACCACCGCGGAAGTCCTCAGGCGGATCAAGCGCCTGAAACCAGGAGGCTCCCCCGGACTGGACGGAGTCACTAAACGAGGGATCACCAGCTACCCGCAGGCGGCTGGCACATTCGCCGTCCTGTTCCGGGGCGTCTACCCGTCAGCGTGGCAGACGAACAGGACCACCCTGATCCCTAAGAGGGGAAAAGACCTCTGCAGCGCGGCAAACTGGCGCCCCATCACCATCGCGTTAAACCACCCGCATCTTCAGCTCGGTGGTGAAGAGGAGGAGGATCCTGGGGCAGGTAACCCTGACCAAAAAGCAGCAGCGAGGGTTTCGGACCGGCAACGGCTGCCACATGAACTGCCAGCTCATGGACCAGGCCGTGAAGCTTAGGAAGAGAAGTCGTCTCTTCGGCGTGCTGCTGGATGTGTTCAAAGGCCTTTGACACCGTGTCGCACATGGCGATACAACGCATGCTGCGCAGCCATGGCGTGTCAGGGTGCCTGTCCTCCATCGTGGGCCTGATGTACGCCGGCGGGACCACCACCTTGGGAACCCTCGGAGTGACCCAAACCCCCTGTGGGAGGGGTGTGGAGGGGGGTTTAAAACAAGGAGACACCCTATCGCCCCTTCTCTTCAACCTGGCCATCGACCCCCTGCTGGAGAAACTGCGGAGCGGGAACCACGGGTTTACCATCGGGTGGGAGGAGGCTGGCTGCTACTGCATACGCAGACGACGTTACCCTCATCGCCGACTCCATGGATTGGATGCGGGAGATGCTTACCACCACGTCTGAGTAAACTCGCATCCGTGGGCCTGGAGCTTTTTGCCGCTAGGTTCTTTTTTTCTAGAAAAAAAGAAAACATGGCGTCAAGGGGGAGGACACCATGGTTTAACATGAGGCCTTCGGGCAACACCGTTTTCATCCTAGGAAGCAGTCCCCTCTGGAACGATGTAGGGTGTGGGAGCTAACCACTCCCACACCTGAACAGAACCCTCCAGTTTTTGGACAATAAGAATAAGCCTCGGACTCCAGTGGGGACGCGCTCCCCGGGGTTTTACAGGGACGGGAGCCCTTAGCACCGAAGACAACACCCGAACTCGGGGGCTACTGGCGTCCCAATGGCTACCTACGACTGGACATGGGAGGCAACAAAATGCCTCCAATGCCAGTTATGGTTCACCCTCGCGAAAGATCTAACCGATCATCACGAAGATCGACATGGCGACCACCTGATCAGGTTTCGCTGCACTGAGTGCCGGACACTCTTCAAATCATACCGGGGTGGCGTAAGTGCATCTTCTTAAGTGCATGAGGTCTCCCGTTGCCATTGGCTTTCTTTGTCCTGACTGTGGGAGGGCTTTCCCCGAGAAGCGAGGACAGGGCGTTCATCGCAGCGCCCACCGCTCTGAGCTGGTGAATGCCGAGTGCCTGAGAGAGGAGGTCAGGCGCGCTGCCGGAGCAGCCGAACAAACCTCCACCGACAAGGCCGCGGAGCTCTGGATGGGCCGGAGGATGAGAACCGGACCTTTATTTCGCCGCTACATCGAATTAAAATCTAACCGGGAGGGCCATGGGGTATTTCCTTGTTTGGTATTGCCTATAGGCCTTCGTGGCCCTAGAACTCACCCGGAAAAACGGAGCGGGGTAGCTCCAGGCCTAGATGGAGTGGACGAAGAGGGCTATTACCGGTTATGGTGGTGTGGCCGGGACCCTCGGTCGGGCCAGACCGGCGTGGGTGGCCCTAGATACCATTTTCACGGTCAAGGGAGCGCCGATTAAGAACGTGACGCTGTCCGACGTCATTACTTTAACTCGGGTAGGACTTTTCACTGAAGCACGGGTTTTCCAACCGAGAGCTCCTAGATATCCTCGCCGACTAGGTGGCCAGGGTACGACGACTTGCCCTGAAACTCCATCAGAAGGTCAACCTTCTGATGGTGTGTATGTAGTGCCGGCGTTCGCAAAACCCCTCACAATAGATTTGCTATCAACAAACGACCTTCTGCGCGTGGACACTCGTCTGCGCGCTGAAGTCAAGAAAATCCTGCCCCTCCACCTCACCACCACTGATGGCGTCCTCTAAATGTGGAAGAGGGACTGGGGTCCTCGGTGTCCCTGACCCTCGTGCAGCAGGTAGAAATCTATGCCCTCAGGGCCGGCCTGCAGCTGGTGGAGTCGGAGGACTCCCTGCTGCGAGAACTGAGCAGGGAGGCAGGATGGGCGGGTCGCCTAGAGGCGTTGGCGGCGCAACTAGGCCTAAAATTCCCTACAACACCTAGGGAAATAGACAGCTGAAAACGTCGGCTGAAAGAGGAAGCGAGGCTAGCGTGGCAGGCTCAGGTCTCACAGTGCGTCGTTGTCTTGGATTTTTAAAGACAATTTCTGGCTACTGAACCAGGCTGCTCTTAAGCCTGGCCAATTCATAGACGCCCTGAAGTTCTAAACGAGAGGGACTCGAACAGGCGTGGACTGACTGCCGGCGGTGTCACTCTAAACCCGAGACGTTGGGAGACGTCATCGTGGGTGTGCATCACCGGAAAGAGGGCCCGCATAGAGCGCCACAACTGGGTGCTTGCCCGCATCGAGCCATTTTCAGTCGGGAGCAGTCATTTCCACACACCACCGGGAGCCTACGCAAGCCATCTAATCAATGACGCGCATGAATGTATTAACGGGATTCCCTCTGTGCGTATCTACTAGCTAGCGAAACCACTGCCAAGGGAAAGGGCTTGGAAAAATCTGCGGGGAAAAGAAGACCCTGTTGAGCTTGACTCTAGTCTGGCACTGTAAGGAGACATGACAGGTGTAGAATAAGTGGAAGATCGGGGCAACCCGTGTCACTGGTGAAATACCACTACTTTCATCGTTCCATCGACTCTGCACGACATTTTAAAATGCGGTAGACACAGTTCAGGCCGAATACTGATTTTTTATGACCTGGTGTTCGGCCTTTTTTTATTAAAAAATTACAATTTTTCTTAATAAAAAGTCCGGATCCGAAACCAATATGATCTGATTTTTAAACCGATATGCACCTTTTTCAACCCGATATGCACCCATTTAAAACCGATATGAGCCATTTCCGACCGATATGCACCTCGGACTCTGAAAATCTTTGAAGTCCGTAACTCGAGAAATATAATTTTCTCGAAAAATCACCAAGACACCACTTTAGGCCGAGAACACTGTCCTCTTGCCCGGGACGTGGGCCAAACTCCGGGTTTCCGCACTTTTGTAAATCCATATGAACCTCGATTTGGCCGGAATTAGACCGTGTCGAGTTGCGTTCCCGTTTGGGAAAAATACTTTTTACCAAATCCATATGCACCTCCAACATCGGTCCCCCCTTTGGTGTCTAAACGT
>NW_025776799.1:0-49052 GCF_021130785.1 Homalodisca vitripennis | reverse complement strand
GGTTTTTGTGTTGTAGTTCCGATGGAGAAAATATATTTATACATGATTATGACATTAATTATAATATTATTGTTGCTGTAATACAAAAGTAAATCAGAGGTTAAATGATTATAACATTTTAACTTTAGTTTCAAGCCACATCAACGTTCAAATATTATTTTACATATAGCCACAAGGTTATAAATAATTTGCGCAATAAAAATATCACAAAGTTTACATTAAACATTCTTTTTCAGTTTCGATGTGAACGTCTCCAAACTGTCCGTACTTGACATTGATTCTCTGTAGAAACCTTAAAACCATAAAACTACCTGGGGCTAATTTTTAGCGAGTTGAAGTCCCCCCGTTGGCCACTCAGGTCATGATCTCATATTGGTTTCTAAAGTTGAGAAAAAGTAAATTGGAAGAATCCTACTAAATGTAATCAACTGTACTGTTTAAACATAATTTTAATGACAGCACAACCATAAATTAAAGAAATTTAATTAGTATTTCCAGTTGGTTTAACATTTATCATTTGGAAGCATAGTATAAATATAACAGTAACTATACTTATTTCAACTTTTTCTGCAACTATTACTTGCAGCATAGAATAAACAATATCAATATTAGAATATTAAAGGTTTTAGTAAAAGTGATGCTTTTTCTGTACATTTTAGCCAATATTAAGTGTGCAGTGCTTGGTCGGTACGGTAATGCAGGTATCAATGACAAAGTTACTAACTTTCAATACAATATTTAAACTATTGTTGATAAAATCAATCTTAGTTTTTTTGTGACATATGGAGGCATAAATATGATTTGATATATCTGTTATTGATTAGGGAACCAAGAAACAATCAACTATAGCACAAACAATAAGAAGACCTGATTAATTTTAAATGGCCATAAACATACACTTTTTTCGCCTATATTTTCTTGATCGTAACAACAAGGCACACATCTGTAGTGGAAATATAATTCAATTCGAACCAGAAGTACTCATACACGCGCAAAGCTTACGAAATTGTGTACGAAATTACGAGTAGTAATTTGAAATCATGTTATTATTATTTAATAAATAGATTAACTAAATAAATAAGTTTATATTTGTTAGATTTTTGGCACGTAATTATCATTTCAATGTTTAAGACTAATATTGACTAAATTACGGAATTACGAATTAAAACACCCTGAAAATTTATGATCCATACATACATAATATAGAACAGGATCATACAAATAGCCTAGGTCCATGAGCAGGGTCGTTGAGAATGGTTGAAAAAGTCAACAAAAGGAAAGAGACGAAATAGTTAAAGGTCGTCGTATGCTGCACTGCACTGGCTATCAGCCAAAACTTCTAGTTTGCGGTTCGTCTAGTTGGCTTTTGTTTGAATCGATATACTGTAATGAGGTGAATATACGTATCTCATGAAGTACAGAGTTAACAGTCAAACTTTTTTACTAGTTGGAACAACTAATGGTAATTACCTTTATAACCGGATCTAAGGTATGTTTAGTAGGTGCCGCAATAAGAATTTATCAACTTTATTAAATCTTACAATAAAAATTTTCTTTATAACAAGGCCAAAAAATATAAAAACAATTGGTGATTCGTGAACATGTTGCAGTTACGTGGGAAATGAACGGTCCATTATCTGCACTCAAGTTTATTGCAAAGTAAACCCTCTACGTTGTTAGTTCAACTGGCAAAAATCATAAACACAGTGACTTCTATGAACCTGCATGACTTTGTTTATAAATAACTGCTTCTAATTTCGGTTCCGCATAACCTAATTACTTACTCCTGAGATTCTTCAGATCGTTGGATCGTCGGTTAACGTTCAGTTCATTTTCGCCAACTAACACTTAATACAATTCTCCCTCAATATCAATCCACGTCATAACTACAGATTCATGTTGCAGTTACTTTGTAGTTACTGGTGTACAAAAATATCGGTCTGAATTTAATTCTTTAAAAGTTTTTCTAGCATTCCGTTTCTCCATCTTGAGTTAGAATGTGCGCTGAGCAGGTCCATACGCGCAGTATAAAAATTAACGAGGACAAACATATTCTGTCGATTAACATATTCATAAAAAATCTTTAACATTTGAAAAATATTTTTAGAGAAAATAATATATTTTACTCAAAGTACACTTTCAGAGCCAAGTAAAAACTCAAATATAACAATATAATAAAATATAATTTAAAAATTTAAATGAAGTATCCAACTTAAGGAGTGACTACACATCAATATATCAAAATTGTGTGAACCGGGAAACATTATTCATATAAATGTTAGTTTAACTTTGCAATTTTAATAGGCTGATTGTTAGCGATCATCACTCGTGGGACTGGAAAATTTATTTTCTGTCCTGTCTGTCCGTCAGTTCGTACAATAGACTTGAAATTGTGCATGAAGCTCCATTTTCTTTATAGGAAACATCAAGTTTGATGGTGATCATTTTATACTAAGCGTCAGGGAATATTGAAAGTCCTACGAGATAAACATGAAAGCAATAGTAAATTCACCAGAGTAAAATAAATATGTAAGGAAATTGAGTAAATCGTAATTTTAACATTACATATTAATATCATGTAGTCTATTCGAAAGATATTTCGAGTAAGGTTTCCATCTATATAAATTTAGTTTTGCATGATAATTCAGTTGTAGATGAGAAGATGAGCTTTATGATAGTGGATGTTAGATCCATTGGATTGCTTGAACGTCATTCGTCTGGCACAATTTCTCTTTTGTCTGTAGGGAAATATAAATGTTTCTCTTCCATATCTTTGTTTACAGGGCATCGCAAGAATAAAGTGAAATACAAATTTTAAACTTTTACATGCAGCCTCAGCGAATGCCTGTTGTTGGATGACATGTGGGTGTGGTGATTCCTTATTGTTTACAAATGATGTTGCTAATGCTCAAAAATATGTAACAAGCGTCCAACAGTCCAAAAACCATTTTCTGCATATTCATATGTTTGAGAGATGCAAAAGTGGAAACTAACAGCATTTTGAAGATGGATATATTAACTATGTTTATCACTGGAATAAAATTAGAGTGATCAATAAAAATTAAATAGTTATTTTCTCTTAAAAGTATATTTTCGTGTTATGAGGAAACTTTTCTAGCCTGTTCAACGTAAATATATGTGTTGGATAGTAATGCACATTACTTGTGGGCTAAACTAGAAGTCAACAGTGGTAGGCAAATCTAATTTTAGTCAGTGTCTCATGTTTCTCAAACGGATGTAGTAATTGTTGATAATATTATGACCAAATAAAATGTTTTTATTTGTGTATTAAACATTTTTTTAAATTTCAGTACATACGTTAAATATTTGAACTAAGAAATTAAATTCTCAAGATATATATTTTTTGACATTTTATTCCTCCAGAACAAATACAAGTGAATAATAATACTCAAGAAGAATAATACTCAAGTGTGTAAGCATTAGATTAATATAATAATAAACACTTGAGTAATTAAGTATAAAATTTTGTTTAGGGTATAAAAACAACAGTTTTAAACTATTTTCGAGAAACATTTTACCGTACGAAAAAATATACTAAGTTTTATATATAACAAATTTTAATTCAGTACTTTAGCGAAGAAGTGGCGAAGAACTTTATGCACCACTTCCTAAACGATGTTTCACTTCTAATAAATGTATAATACGATATTCATAAATGGAAAGATCAATTATTACTTTTTCAGTATGGAGTAGTAGTCTTAGAAGAGTAGCTACGTTGGTTATCAATATATAATATAAAAAATTCATTCATAACATTTCTTATTTCACTTTTACTCGTTTACTTTTTGATATTCAATATATGTACTAAAAAATTATGATATGATATAAAACTGTATAGATAAATTATTAAACTAATTTTAAATCCAATGTTGTCAGTTATTATAGGCATCAACATTATTCACAGTATAACACTAACTATTTCTGGCGAAATAGTCTGTTGAGAGAATACAATAGGCTCTGGTCATGTTATAGACTCGTATATCATTGATATACTTGTTATTGTTACAGTGACAACTTACTGTAACAGTCATTGTTCAGCTGATTAGAAACATGTCCATAACACATAACAAAGACGACTGCTGTGTTTGCAGTCAACAATGGTGATGTCAATAACCATTGACGTCAATGTTCTCATGAGAAGGTGTGTATGTAATCTCCTTGACGCTACATTGGGTACGGTACAATAATCATTGCGCTAAGTTATAACATGTTTATTGGACAAGGAAAAACTCTTAATATATCACTATATAATAAGAACTTTTAATCTTTTAGGTTATAATTATGTTGCCTAGCCATTCCACTAGATTATTGATTTAATACAATTAAATTAGGAGGAGAATAAACCTATTTATACAAAATAAATTTAAACCCTGTTTTTCAATACGGTTTATTAAAAATACTATTATATAGTCAAAAAGTTTATAGGGTTTATACTTCTTAATATATAATTCTTAGAATCTTGATCTATGACTCAGAAATTAAGTGGAAGGGAGGACTTCGTAGTCCTAATTTCGCCTCAAATGGGCAACTTTCATGTCATTTTTATTTAAATTTTAGACCAATTACCAGTTGACTATTACATTTTGAGTGCAGGGTGCGGTAAATACCCCTCCGCCGCTGTTGAGTTGCCCTCTCACAGTATTCCCCACCATTGCTCGGCACTCGCCCGCTTCTCTATCCCCTGACCTGACCATAGCCACTTAGTGGCTAATCTCACACCAAAATGCAAGCTCCATGGATACGTCTATGGCTACATTACTTTGATAAATTAATATTTTAGGCTTTTACAGGCCTACCCCCCCCCCCCCAAAAAAAAACAATACACATAAAGAATAGGTAAGTGACCACCGTGTAAACCAAATGGCGCGAGCGACATAGGTGATAAAACACACAAAGATAATAAAACAGAGATGAGGAGATGCTTCTCGCACTCACCACCAGTTGAAGGGGGGCTCCTCCTGCGCGTGTATTCTCATATATTTGCTCCTAATTTACTTTTTAAGAACTTTAAATATATATATATATATATATATATATATATATATATATATATATATATATATATATATATATATATATATATATATAATAATAATCTTTATTTCGTCAACAATTATTAGATTGCATGCATGCGTCAAGTTCATTCATAATAATATACAGTTCCATTTCAGTGATTGCTATTTAATTGTATAACAGAACTGCGGGTTTAATTTTATTCTTGTTTTCAATAGTTTTCAATAATTTTCATCCCAGCAACTCAACTTGAACTCTTCAACGGAGTAAAACGCCTCTGACACCACTAGGTGCTTTAATCCGAGTGTCACCCGCGACGTCCGTAGGCACCTCGACTCCACTCGGATCACTTGACGCTGCACAGTCCGTGCCAGCAACGGAGGCTGCCGACTTGGTTGCTGAAAACCAAATGCTTAAAGACCATCTACTGCAGCTCAATGATAAATATAAACGTGTATTGGACCACTCTATCGAGTCGGATACACGTCTTATGCAATACACAGATCAGGTTTTCGTGGCAAATACGTCGAGAGTGGATTCATACGTGCGCGCTTCCGCGGCGGACTGCGGCGTGCAGTGTGACCCACCTCATCGCGCTTCCGCGGCTGACTGCGGCGTGCAGTGTGACCTGCCGGCCAACTGCAGGGACCAGTGGTGCACCGAAAACCAAGGACCTCGTGGCTAGCCTCAGGATCACAATTGAGGTTCTTGAGGCGGAAATTCGATGTTTGAGGGGGAAGAAGATGGAGAAATGCGGTTGTGACAGAGGGCAGCCGCCCGAGTGGACAGTGGTAAACCACAGCCGAAAACACCTTCCAGTCAAAACGGAGAATAGGTATCAGGCTTTGGCTGGCTCACAACAGTCGAAACGTCAACTAAAACCCTCTGTCATACCCAACACTCCCAGTGGCGAGCAGAAGAAGGGAAAAACGACCAGAAGAAGAAAACCTAGAACTCCACTGCCTTTTTCTTCAATTCTCATCGAGGGCGACAGCCATACCCGTGACTTAGCTGATCTTGTGAGGCGAAAAATCACTCGGGTGACCAAAGTAAAGGGGCGTCTGTAAGTCAGGGGCTAAACTGCTGGAGGCGGTAGCCGACGACTCGCCTGCGCCCGGGAGCTGCTGCGTCATCATAGCAGGGACAAACGACGTCGCCTCTGGCCAGCAATACAACATCTACAAGCATCTCGAGCAGCGTATCACGAGAAAGCTGAGAACCGCCAGCGTTGTCGTCTCCACCCTGCCCCACAGACACGATCTGCCAGCCACTCACCTAATCCATCAAGAGACCGCTCTCATCAACAACTATATTGAAGAGCTGTGCGAGAGGCACCATGGGGCAGTGGTGATGGACTTCAATCGCAATCGGCAGAGGTGCTTTCACACAACACGGCATGCACCTGCGGTCTGGTAGTAAGCACCTGCTGGCGGAGCTGGTGGTGGATAGTCTGCGGAGGATGAACCCCTCTGTCCTCAGAGCGCCATCATCCCAACCGCCTACAGCCAGCGCTGCTGAGACGCCATCAACCGGACCTCAGAAGACTGCATCTGCGCCACCACTCTCCACCCACCCTGCCACCTTGACAGCCGCAGCCCAGCCCCACGTCTTGCCTTTCGACTCATTCGGCCTGCCAAACTCGTCTCCGGTGAAAAGTCCACAAAAAAACTGTCCATCCTCAAGTCTTGTGCAAATAACATAAATTATTTATCAGAACTAGGGAATCACCAATCAATCAATCACAAAAATCAAATTCACAAAATTCAAAATTCAAACCCTTGTTTTTTCAGTGGTGCACCAGAATGCGCAGTCTGCCACAAATAAAATAGACGAGCTGACACTCATGGCAGAAGAGCTGCACCCCGACATATTCGTTGTTTCTGAACATGGCTTCACGGCTGACACTGTCGCTATGTTCAGAATCAACAATTACGAATTGGCTAACTCTTTTCACCGAACAAATTTCAAAGGGGGTGGTGTGGCAATATTTGTCAATCCTCAATTGAATTTCAGGCCCTTCAGGGTGGATTATAGCTGTGATCTTAACTTTGAAGTGGCTGGAATAAAAATTGATCAAAATTCCGTTGGAAAAATTGTAGTAATTGGCTTATACAGATCCCCAAATGGGTGCAGCACAACCTTTTTTGAAAACCTTGAAATCCTCCTAAATTTGTTCAGTTCAAAATCATTGAAGTTCATTATCGTTGGTGACTTCAATATCGACGCGATGGATCGCACCAACCCCCTGACCCAGCGGTTTCGCGATATTCTTGCTTCTTTCGGTTTAAACTGGTCCGTGAAACTCACCAACAAGAGTGACCGCCACATCGAGCACAGCCATCGACAACGTCATCACAAATGTTCCTGATGTTTCGGTCTCTGTAATGGACGCGGCCATCTCTGACCACTTCGCGCAGGAAGCCATTTTCACAAAATCCAAACAAAAATCTGAACCTCCCCGCCATGAAAACAAAACGAGATTTAAAAGCTGCAAATGTAAATCTTTTCAAAAAATATCTCGAGAAAGAATCATGGTCTTTCTTGGATTCTTTTGACCGAGTAGAGGACGCCTTCAACGCGTTTCTTGGCAAAGTAATTTTCATTTTAAACATCACTTGCCCGTTCAAAAATTTCAAAGAGCGTATCAAAGAGGGCAAGAATACCTGGATTACCCAGGATATTCTTGAACTAAGAGAAAGGCTCATGTTTTACCATTCGATATATGTCAAGACTGAAAATGAAGAGTTCAAAAAACTTTTTTTCGCAATTACAAACAAAATTATCGAAAAGAAATAAAGAAAGCCAAGGCACGAGACGTCGAAGACCAATTACAACAATCAGAAAACTTTTCAAAAAGCGCGTGGAACATCATTAATAGCAGCAAAAATCAACCACAATTTTCCAAATTCTCGGTTCCGACACTAAAAACAATAAATGACACAATTGACGATCCCTTTAAAGTGGCAAGTGAATTTAACACATTTTTCTCGACCGTAGCTGAACCAGATAACTCGTTTATCTTGGACAGCTCTCGCGAAGAGCCATTGACGGGACCGGTCTCATCTATGGTTCTTTTTCCTGTAGGTGAGGCTGAGGTGGCCCGTATCGTGCAAGATCTGAGACCAAAAAAGTCTTGCGACATCAACGGAATGTCTGTATGGTTAATCAAAAGGTGCTTCAAGCACTTCTTGACACCAATCACAAAATTGATTAATCTCTCTTTTGCACAAGGCGTTTTCCCCTCTGCATTGAAAACAGCCAAAGTCATTCCAATTTTCAAGAAAGACGATCCTTGCATCTCAAGCAATTATCGTCCGATTTCCATCCTCCCTGTTTTCAGCAAAATTTTTGAAAAAGCATTTCTCAAACAATTCGAAAAATTTTTGAACCGTTATGAAATTCTTTGTCCCGAACAATTCGGGTTCAGGAAAAACAAATCGACAATCGATGCTGTAACGGATCTCATTCACAATGTTGTCGATGGCCTGGAAAGGAGAGAACATGTGCTAAGCATATTCCTCGACCTTTCCAAAGCTTTTGACTGTGTGCATCATGCAAAACTGATGCACCAGTTGAGGACAAGTGGTATTCGGGGTCTGCCGCACGACTGGCTCTCGTCTTATCTTCAGGATAGAGAGCAGTGCGTACAGATCGCGAATGCCATGTCAAGCAAAGTGAAAATGCCCTATGGTGTCCCTCAGGGATCAATATTAGGGCCAGTCCTTTTCATAATTTACGTCAATAGGTTGACGTCATCAATCCAGAATGGAAAGGTGACTCAATACGCTGACGACACGACTCTCTGCATCAGATCAAAATCAAAACACGATCTCGAAGTGAAGGCATTTATTGAGTTGAATTCATGCATCGAGCATTTCTCAAAAACTCAATCTGAAAACAAACGGCTCGAAATCAAACGTCATGAATTTTTGCCTCCGGCAGCAACAAGACCAAGAACTACGGCCTGCAGTGATGGTGGACGATGTTCTTCTTGATGAAGCTGAATCCATTAAGTTCCTTGGAATGCACCTTGACCGAGGACTGACATGGGACGATCACATTGAAAAGGTTTGCTCCAAGGTTGCCTCGGGCATTTTTGTCCTGCGCAATCTTGCAAAATTCTGTTCTTTGGATGTATTGAAAACGGCATATTTTGGCCTTATACATCCACATTTGACTTACGGCTTGAGATTGTGGGGCAGCTGTTCTAAGTACAAATTCGAAAGAGTATTTAGAACTCAAAAGAAAGCTGTCAGAATTCTTTCAAAATTGAACCCCAGAGAGTCGTGTAAAGATTCCTTTAGGGAGCTTGGATTGCTGACTTTACCCTGCCTCTATATTCTCGATGTCGCCCTGTACTGTAGACTCAAATGTGAGTTGCTGCAGGGTAGGGATGTCCATCAGTACGAGACTAGAGGGCAGGGACAACTTTAGAATCGAACAACACAGAACAATTGCTTTTGAACACTTGCCGTCACAAGTTGGTGTCAGAATAATCAATAGGCTCCCTGAAGTTATCAAACAACTCGATGATCCAAAAAAATTCAAAGCTCGTCTAAAACACCTCCTGGTATCAAAGGCATTTTATTCTGTTGATGAGTTCATGATGGGCCGCTGGGATGAAAATTTTGAAAATTAAGAGCAACGAGAAAAATCCCTGGTTCTGATTATTGCCTTTCATTAAATAATAATTTTAGTTGACAAATCATCAAATAACTGATGTATTTTTTGTACCATTACTGACGCTTGCAATGCAATTGTTGTACATTGTTTTTATGCAATAAAGGAATATTATTATTATTATTATTATTAATCGAGATTTGAATAGCTTAGAATCAAAAAGATGTTTTATTCCCTCAGGCAGCTTGTTTATCAGTTTCACACCAACTTGGGACGGCAAGTGTTCAAAATGCACTCGTTCTATGTTGTACAATCCGAAATTTGTCCCTGCGTCTTGTCTCGTATTCGTGGACGTCACTGTCTTGGATCAACTCGCATTTGAGTCGACAGTATAGAACGACGTCGAGAATATAGATACAGGGTAAAGTAACAATCCAAGCTCTCTGAATGCATCTTTGCACGACACTCTGAAATTCAATTTGTAAATAATTCTGATAGCTATCTTTTGAGCTCTAAATACTCTTTCGAATTTGTATTTAGAACCGCTGCCCCACAGTCTCAAACCGTAAGACAAATATGGATGTATCAGGCCAAAGGAGGCAGTTTTTAATACATCAATAGAACAGAATTATGCAAGGTTACGCAAAACATAAATGCCAGAAGCAACCTTGGAGCAGATGCTGTCAATGTGAAAGTCCCATGTCAGTCCTCGATCAACGTACATTCCAAAGAAATTAAAGGATTCGGCGTCTTCCAAGAGAACATCGTCCATCATTACCGCCTGACGATACTCCTGTTCTTGTCGATGCCGAAGGCAAAAATTTATTGAGTTTGGTTTTGAGCTGTTTGTTTTCAGATTGAGTCTTGAGAAATGTTCGATGCATGAATTTAAATCGATAAATGATTTCACTTCAAGATCAGTTTTATATTTCGATTTAATACAGAGAGTTGTGTCATCAGCATTTTGAATCACCTTTCCATTCTGGATTGATGTATTCAACTTGTTGACATAAATAAGGAAGAGAACCGGCCCTAATATTGATCCCTGAGGGACACCATAGGGCATTTTGACCCTGTTAGACAGAGCATTCGCAATCCGTACGCATTGTTCGCTATCTTTAAGACACGACGAGAGCCAATCGTAGGGCAAACCCCTAATACCACTAGTCCATAACTGGTGCAGCAGTGTTGCATGATGCACACAGTTATAGGCATTGGCGAGGGTCGAGAAATATGCTCATAACACGTTCTCTTCTCTCCAGGCCATCGACAACATAATGGATAAGTTCAGTTACGGCATCGATGGTCGATTTGTCTTTCCTACACCCGAACTGTTCAGGACAGAGAATTTCGAAGCGGTCAAGGAATTTTTCAAGCTGATTAAGGAAAGCTTTTTCAATATATTTCAACATATATATATATATATATATATATATATGTTGAAATATATTGAAAAATATAATATATATATATATATATATATATATATATATATATATATATATAATGTTCAAAAAACGTCTTCTCAAGATCCTTCTTAGAATAGGTGTTTGATCTTACTTTCCTTCTAGCAAAAAACACTATTTGATTTTAATTCTAGTTTTCAATCCTCGTCAATACAAAACTGGACAATTTGGATTTAAGGGGAAAGGTCATTAAACATTAATGTCATTGTAAACATTTAAAACGTGCTCGGTGTTTAAAAATAAATTTTATCCAATATCTGCATATTCATCGCCATTCTTCTTGTCGTTGTCACTAGCCTTCTCCTACATAAGCGAACAACAACAACAACAGCTGATAATTACGTCACTAACAACAGCTAGTGAATTAATATAAATGTCTATAAGTCTAAGGTCGTATTCGATAAAGTCGCCTCTAGTGCCGCGCAGGATTCAATACTCGGCCCGGATCTCTGGAATATCGCTTATGACAGCCTCCTGAGATCCGAGATGCCAGAGGCAACCGACTTATTTGGGTACACCGATGACGTTGCGGCTCTCATCGCCCGCACGTAACGTTGAGCTGGCCCAGCTAAAGTTGAACCAGGCCACGCGCGTGGTCAAAGCCTGGATGTCCGATCACGGCCTTTCGCTTGCTCTGAGCAGAGACGGAGTTCGTGATCCTTACAAAGAAGAGAATTAACACCGTCGTCCCACTGCGAGTGGGAAGGGAATTGGTCCAGTCAACGAGTGCCGCCAAGTACCTCAGAGTCATGGTTGACAACAAGTTAAGGTGGAGATACCAGATCTTCTGTACGGCGGACAAGGCTGCTAAGGTGGTCTCTTATCTTAGTAAGCTGATGGCCAATGTCAGGGGTCCTCGGTCCAGCAGAAGACGGTTATTAAATCCGCAGTCCAGTCCGTGCTCCTTTATAGGGCAGAGGTGTGGGCAGACGCTCTTACCAAGGAATTCTATAGGTTGCTACTCAGCGGGTTCAGCGTCAAGCTGCGCTCCGGGTGTTTTCCGCCTATCGAACAGTATCCGAGCCTGCCGTCCTGGTGGTTGCCGGAGTCATCCCTGTCATGCTCTTGGCAGGGGAGAGGAAGGCGATTTATCAGAGACAAGGCGAGATCGGCAAGAACAAACCAAGATCCATAGACCGTGCCCGAACCTTCCAGCAGTGGCAACACAGCTGGGAGCACGAAACCCGAGGACGATGGACTGCGCGACTGATCGAGCAGGTTGAACCATGGGTCAAAAGGCGACATGGCGAAGTGGAGTACTACATCACGCAGTTCCTGACAGGTACGGCTATTTCAAGTCGTACCTGAACCGGATGGGCAAGACAGGTTCACAGGATTGCATCTACTGCTCGGACGTTCCCGACGACGCCGAACACACTTTCTTCCACTGTCCGCGTCGGGAAAGGCTCCGCCTGGAGGCCACAAAAAAACTCGGGGCTTTTCCGGTGGACACGGTTTGGGACAAGATGATGTAAGACGAGGGAAACTATTATAGGATTGTTTGTCACAGTTCGTCCGGGGCATCCTCCTGGAAAGAAACCCGATCTGGACCGCGAAGTGGCCCAGATCCCTTGACCGAGCGGGCTGGATAAGGAGCGAGCCCCACGGGCTTAAGCCAAATTTAGGCCTAGCCTGAAGTAATGTGATAAACAATCCCAGGCTAGAATTCTAAAGAGTAGAGGAGGTTTTTTAGTGGGTAAACCCGTTTTTAGGGGAGTCCCACACTACAGGCTGGCCACCTGCGTGCGATATTTAAATCATAATTATATCATAATCTATTTTTATTGTGTTGGTGGGCGCTTATTATACTGTACTAAAGTGTATATAACTAATATAGGGTAAAACTGTATTTTTAAGATCTGCCACATTACATTGCACCGTAATAACTATTTTTTTACTAGAAGTAGAGGTGCAATACTTTTCTCTCGCCATCAATCTTGGAAATATAGAATATAAAGCTATATTTCTCTCTCTAAAGTAGAATATCAATAATTTTGCTCTGTGAATACAGTCATGTTACACCAAAATAATTTTCACCGTAAAAATGCCATTGCAAAGATAATTTTTAGCTAAAATTTAAAATAAGTAATAGTCTCAATAGAACTCTCTACTCGGTGTATTTCTATACATGATTTAGTAGTTGTAGAATAGCATTAAATTAGATCTAGCTAATGATATACAGACCCTTAAATTGATAAGTTTTTTGCTATTTTACTTAGTTGTCTCGTGATGATGTAGATAATGTGTTTGAAGGTATGTTTCAAATGAATCGAGACAAGAGTATAATCTGAGAAACAAATTTCATTTTTATATTTTTACCTTTTCGAGACAATACCAACTAGACATTCACAAAACTAGTGAGGCTAGCGATATATTTATTTCTCAGGAAAACCCTACTATTGATTTCACAGTGCCCAGGAAGTGTGCTTAGAGAGTTTTAATTGCCTCTCTGCTCCTAGACTAACACCGTTTATAAACGTTTTATAATTATACAAAATAAAACATCGATTTGCAATATTATTCAGAACTTACTTTTCAACTATTCATTCTACTATTCATACTATTTAACAACACTTCACCGTATAGAAAATCAGTCAAGAATTATGGGGGCAAATAAGAAACCGATTTTCCCAACCCTGTGCTCTTAACGCGAATGATTGCCCACATTCAGTCCAGATTGGACACTTTTCATTAGCTTCGACATCATCAGTCGTGTTTGTCCAAACTGTCCTCGTTATATTACAGCGGTCGTTATTGTGAAATCTGCAATATGTATGTATGCTACTTTATATAATATGAAACTATACATAACAATCGTTTTATTCACATCGCTCTTAGGCTTTCCTTGGCTGCTCCGATATTTTGAGTTTTAATATGGATTATTTGAAATCATTATTAAAAAATTAAGCTGTGAATTATAGTAATTTTAGGTTTGTTTTAACTATTTACGTTAAAACCATACCAAGATAACTATAATAAAATACTAAAATAGGAATGTATAAAACGAACTTTAGGTTTTGCACTTGAAAATCTCACACTAACTTTTATTATACATTCGTTAAAAAAAGTAAGATAGGCATTAAAACAAACATATTCGTGGTGAATTCAATAATGTTCTTGCCATAATTTCCCATGTAAATATGCCTTTGTAAATAGAGAATTTAAATTTTCTATAAATAAAACTGAAAATATCTTAATATTTTTTAAAAATGTATAGGGAAATGAATGGTTATTAAAAATTAGCTAGTGTTATCATATTAGTTTTGAAAGCGTAGAAAACTTGCAGTGCATATATAATCGTAAATATCAGTATAAATGTAAAAGATTTACGCATAAATTACATAACTATGTCTACTGTTTATGGAAACACAATGCTAGCACGTCATTAGTACGCTACGGAAAGCTGCATCTAATAATAACTGTACCTTTACAGAATGATTCGTTGAACAACTACTGTTCCTTTCTTTTGTCTCATAAATTCTTACATTTCTATTCTATATTTATTCGTACCAATGATAAGTTTTAACAATTATGTACAGGAACGGAATTTCGCTCAACTGCATATTCTGGTTTATACTTTCCGATCTAAGAAATATGTGATATTCTTGTCCATATTAGGTTTTGATCATAGATTATTACATTTTACTATGTGTCTAACAGAATGCTCGAGCAGAAGGTTTTTCAATGACACATCTATGAAAAATGTCGACTGAAACAGATAATATAAATTTTAAGCATTAATTGTAAACATTTTAAGATTTGACCAAGATCTGAATATATAATATACATGGAGGATATATTATGTCTTGTACAAAAATAAAATAAAATAAAACAACTTAAAACATATCCAACAATAAATCACATATGTTACCTGGGAAACGACAAGAAAAATATTTAAAGTGATTCAAGACTTTGGACAGATTAGTTGTTTATTCTACTTTCATCTCATCGGAGGCGTGATATAAGAGAATACCAGGACCTTATATGGATGAGTTACTCTTACTATTCATAACTCAATCTTCTCTCAACATTTTATCTTTGTCCAAAGTGTTCTACTAGTATTAGTAATGATTAATCTCAGTATTTGACACTAATTTGGCCAGCTTTTATAGAAATTTATTATTTTATACAATCAACGTAGAAGTAAATTATTAAAATGAATTTTCTGATCGTTATTAAAATAATTCAAAGCGGTTTCCTGCTTTTTAATTCCTCTTCATAATTAATACGTTATTTTCTAATAGAAGCTACCAAATTTCTGTTTATAGCTGTGTTTAATCCTCCCTGTACCCAAAGTGTACTGGAAGAATTGTGTCCATAAGTTTTATTATTTCTATCCCGTTTGAATGAAGATTTTAGTCTCCTTTTAAACAGTAGCCACAACTATATAATTCTTCACGGGAAACAATTTCTTACGTAAATTTTAAATTCTTATTTATAAACTGTAGGCGCTGTAAAATGTTTTATGGTGATTCTAATTCAAATGGGCAAATAAAAGTGAACTAAAATCGCTTAACTGAATTGGTTCCAATTTTTTTCGTTCGTGGTTATAGAGCACGGCAGTAAGAGTTTCGATGGGAATGTTTGTTCTCTAATTTTGAGCTTGTTAAATTTTTTACTGCATTTTGCACCAGAGTGCTTTACCATCATTCAGTTATTACCTTTGATTCTGATGTGTTTATTTCAACGAGACTTTTACTGGATGTAGCACAACACTACGGAAAACTGTTTATTGTTTCTAGTTATAATCTTAGTGGTACATTAAGACGTGGTTTGTCTGATTTAAAAAATAAAATGTCGTTGTAGTAAATTTCAATATAAAATGTATAATATTTTGATACGTAAACACTCTCGGACATAGACTCAACGTACACGCTCGGTAATGAGTACTAATACAGTACACCACACGAGTGCAGGTGGCAGCATAATGCCTGATGTATGTATGGCAGAGATAATGTCGCCCTGCAGTCTGCTCTTGTCATTTGCAGTCATATCATGCATGTACAGAACACAATACAGGCAGCATCACAGATGGTCTACTACAAATGTCAAACTAAACATTGGAAGTAACACAGAATTGTTTCTTAACTTTTAGTTTTATAGTAACAGCGATAAAAATATAGTTTCGTCTGAATGAATATTTTATACCTTTATATTAGTCGTTAAAAAAGAAAAAATAAAAAAACTGAATACTTGAATTCTTAACGGAAAATATACCGCAATAGCAACTGAGCAACTGAATAATAACCATATCTAACAGATGCGAATAACCTATAATTTATCAAACATTTGTAGACATTCGCATATACGCTGTTTTTGCATAAAAACACTATTATTTATAACTGATAAATTAATAACTGATTCTATTGTTTTTCAATATGATACATTCACTGTATCAAGTTACATCATTCATCACATGTAAAATATCTACCTGTAATAATTAAATCCCTTTGAAATACGCAACCAGAGTATAAATCTGACAATTCCAGTGCTCTGTTTATGTAATTAAATTACAACCAACTACAGGAAGACAGTGTGATTATTTCATTGGAGCTTTTTATATCTTGTGTAGAACACAGAAACCAAAATTAAACTTCGAAAACATTAAAAACACATTTTTGAGATTAAAATTATAATGTTTTAAATATGAAATAGTATACAAAACAGATAATTAAAATAAAGTAGCAGACACGCTGTCTACAATTTGCTTTTCACAAGGGTATAAATTTATCGAAGTTGAAATATCTTCAGGAAGCCCTCTGTCAACCTGCAGAAACATGAATGTGTTACAAGTTACATTGGTATTTAGGAAATACGTGGCATAATTCACCACGATATCAACATATTAACTTGACGAAATCCTATACGTCAAGCCATTTCCTTTTGCAGAACAACCATTTGAAAAACTTAAAGTTGATTTAAATGGTTTACTGCCTTTTCATCAAGAAATCAATACTTATTGATAATTACGACTTTCATCAGCGTATCTCTATTGATATATAACTGCCAGCACAATTATTTTTAAAACACAACAGTTTTTTTTAAAATAATTTTAAATTTTTTAACACAAATTTTAAAACACAAAAATTTTAGTTTTTTAAAGCAGTTTAATTAATTTTAATAGAGCTTCAGGTTAATGAATTTAGTTAATTCATATGTATTCTTGGTACTTGCCTCAAGTCGAACAGTGATATATGTCGGAATTGTGTGGAAGAGAATGGATATTCAACTAGGCCTTGAAGTAAAGAAATCTTGAAATTAATTAAAGGAAAAACTGTTTACCAAGAGGATTTAAATTCGATAAGATCTCTTCTGTATACGTCAAATAACATTATACCACATAAAATATGGACCAGTGCTCATGAAGTGTATTGTTCACAATTTAAAATTCAATAATTTTAGAAGAAGTGTTTTTGTTACTAGAAATTGCAGAATAATCATTTGAGATTGGCTGAAGGGAGAGAAACGGCCATTCAACTTTGGCTCCTATTAGAAGTACATTCTAAGAGATATTTACTAAAAATCCCGTTCCAGAATCCGCAAAAATCTTGTTGAGGATATCCTACGTGCTCCAACATTACATTACGAAGATGAAGTTTCATCCCCTATATTACTAAACCACCTTAACGAGAGACCTGAACTCTATGTGTAAAGAAGGAGCAACTCCTAATCTAAGAGAAATTGATCCACAATATTACCTAGAGGAGAGATATTACCCCACAATATCACCACTTTTAAGTAGAGGGTGAATGTCATAGTATTAGTTTTATAATATTTTATTATTTTTTCACTTTTAGTATTTTTAATACTAATATCCATTCTGAGATGTTTTTTATTGCTTATTACTAATTTAATTGAAATAAAACCTAATTGTAGGTCTATATGCTTATGTTAAAAATATATAACAAACCTATGAAGTCTCTCTTCGTATAGGAAGAGAATATCTAAAATGTATTTTAACTTGTCCATTAACATCATTTACGTAGTATATGCTACACACAACTCATGCATTGTTATGTGTGAAAACTCCCTTGTATACCCTGAACAATACAGAGTCTGTAATAACACACCGATGATGGATTGACATCATCTACTTAATTAACTGCTCTAGACTCTATCACTCGTGTTTGTTCTTTGTGCTTTACTTCTTGTGTGTGATACAATATAAAGAGATAATCTGATTAAAACTAAAGGTCAGAGCTTGATTTCTACAAAGCATACTATTAATGTAACATTATTGTTGCTATAATATACATTACAGTTAAGGTAGATGGTCTTTAGATTTTTAACCCCAGATATAGCCACATCAACGTTGAAACGTTATATTTAATTAGCCACCAATTACTACGCGTGAAAATTAGGTTTTATATATATATATATATATATATAATATATATATATATATATATATATAAAGCTTTTCCATATGACAATGGTAAATGTCCAAATCCTGTTACCAAATATATATCTATAAACCCATATAGCTAAAGATTTTATGACTCTTTCGGAGCCATAAAAAACTAACTAAATAACTTTTTACTATGGTGTAGGGGTTTTTTTCGTTTTTTTTGTTTTGTTTATTTTTTCTAAACTACTCTCCAAATCCATATAAATAACATAAATTAAAAAATATCTTATAGTAGTTAATCAAGTTTTTATTCGATCTGCACATGGCATAATTCGTTTACAATAATTTGTGTTGATTACAAACTTTTAAATCCCTCTGACTTGTATAAATGACTTAAACATCTTCTGCATATTTCTACGTTTTCCTTTTATAAAGCAATATCTGTAACACATTTCACAATAAAAATTTTACTTTATGTACAAATATTTACTTTTATCTTCTTTGAAATATCACATTTTTAAAACAGCGTTTTGGAAAAGAAGCTATGGCTATCACCAAACTATGTTCATTTTACGTAAAAAACTAAAAAAGTTTAGACATGTTTTGTGTAATATAAGTAGCTTTTGCACCACATATTAATAAGATATAGATACATGATAAAAGCTATCCTTATTTTCAGTAGGGAGTAATCTGAGAAGGGTTTGGTTCTCAAGCTATATACGCATAATAGAAAAGTAAAAACAATGATTGGTTAGTTTTATAGATTTTAATATATTTGCTGGAAAATTATGATATTTTATAACTATATAAATTATTAAACTATGACAACTTAAATGATTCTTCCTTTCATACATACAAGACCGTCAATTATTATAGGGGTCATGTCTGGACTCGAATTTCAGTGATATATTTACCATTGTTACAGTGACAACTTGCTGTAACAGTCAATGTTCAGCTGATTAGAAACATGTCCATAACACATAACAAAGACGACTGCTGTGTTTGCAGTCAACAATGGTGATATCAATAACCATTGACGTCAATGTTCTCATGGGAATATTTGTATGTATGTCTCCTTGAAGCTATAATGTGTACAGTACAGTATTCAATGCGTTAAGATATAATTTGTTGATAACACAAGTCAAATATAATTTGTAATGTATCTATATATAATATAATTAAAAAATGTCTTTTAGGTAATCTTATATTGCCTAGTAATTCCAGTAGATCACTGATTTACTGCAACAACTAAAGTTAAAAGGAAATAACCTCTTTTTGCAAAATAAATTTAAACTCAGTTTATTAAATACAATTTATTAAAAGTACCATTTGGTAATTAAAAATTAGTGTTATAATTGTCTTTAAGTTTTTATCTATGACACTTCAAACTCGATGTTTCTTGTATAGAACTGAACCTTAAAAGTCTAAGTACATAGGTGATTTTGTTCTCGGGATATCGTGTGGACAGTTAGATATACATGACAATTGTCCAGTTTCTTTAGTGATAACCTTCGTTGAACCTCGACCAATTAATATTTATTGTTATTAACATTATAAAATGGTTAGTATTTTTAAGTTCTCTACGCTGTATGTTTTGTTTGCAGTATACGAGAGGTGAAACTCGAGAGTGTAAATCCTTATGATGATCCTAAATATTTTTTTAGCGTTTTTATTAAACTACGTTAGTAACGTAATGGATCAAATATATGGAGATGAACTAAATGTGAAAAATTAAACACTGTCAACATGAAGCTTAAACAAATCTCAACATTTTCACTTTCTGTGGACGGTACCTCTATTGCAAAATAGTGCTCATCACTTAGGAGCACTCACGAAAACCGAAAGAAGAGTTATATTTGAGCAAAATAAAAATATTGAACTTTCCTTCCATTTCATAAAAACTATGATTAAATTACATACATGAATATATTCTTACGATTAGCTTGTGTCCGGGGAGGGGGGTCTCGACGTAGCATGCAGCAAACTTGGGTACATGCTCGTGCATTGTGGGACGCTACTGTTTATGATTATGGTCATGTTTTCCATTGAAACCAGCATGGAATTATTTCTTACCTCCTACATAGACAAACCTTCTCAAAATATTTATGAAAATGGAGCACTTCCGTCTTCCCAACCGGAAGTACGTCAGACCTTGCCTCAACTTATTTCTACCCCGTAGTATAGATTTTCTACCGAAATGGATGTGGTTACACAGCGCAATATTACACAGACTTACTACATACTGTGTTAATACACCGATAACACATACTTACATTATTTTAATTGTTTCTGTAGTTCATTCAAGTCACAATCTCAAAATGGGCCTTTTATGTCAAATAATTGATAAATATCGAATTATCCTGTGGTGTCGATCACAACTAAGAAATTTTGAAATGTGATCCAATTGCACTTTTGCAGAAATATTTTAAAGCAAAACTTATTTGAATGTAAATTTTAAGCAATTTACCTCTTAATTTTCAACTGCTGTGTTATAATTATTAAAGATAGTATCTAAGGTATAATCTACTAATACAAGCTCAAACAGTATGGAATTACCTTTAAATCTGCCCTGTTTCCTTTATTAATGGTGACATAACTTTTACTGTCCACATTATTTGTTAACCAAAAATAGATGTATACTATCTTTATATCTCACCATTAAACTTAAAATTATAGATTATTATACCCTTTCTCCATTAAGAATGAAATAGTAATAGAGTGCTTCCTTAAATATCACAACAAAATATTAATAATAGTAAAATCGTTGTTGCAAAGTTACGTCTAAACATTGAAATGGTATTTCATCAATAGTAAGTTACGTAACAAGTTAGGACCCATGCGACGGCAAATTGAAGCCGTGTTACCCTACTCTTAACGCGAGTGATTGCCCACATTCAGTCCAGATTGGATACTTTTCATTAACTTCGACATCATCATTCGTGTTTGTCCTACCAACTGTATTTCGTGATATTACAGCGTTTGTTATAGTAAAACTCAACAATATATTTGGTTCCTACTTTGTATAATGTTATAAGAATATTTATAAACTTATAAATACATATAAAATTTTAAAAATAAACATTATATTCGTTTTGTTCGCAATGGTTTTTGAAATTACGTTCCAATATTTTGATTTTTAAATGAATTATATCCAACCATTAATTTTAAATTAAATTGTAGGCTATAATAATTTTGGAGTTGATTTGAGTTATTTAAGCTTTATATGTACCTACATAGTAGTATGTGTATTAATCATAAATAATACCTATTTAGGGATAACAAATTTAATTTGTTGAATATTTATGTTTATTACTTATCCTGTAAATAAACTAGATTGCATTTCAATTAAACGTCTTGCTGGTGAATACAACAATTTTTTTGCTACAATTGACAATCTAAACATACATTGCAAATAGAGTACAGTAGTTTAATGTGTATGAATAAAACTGGAAATATTTTACAATTTTTGAAAAATGTATATGTGTTTAATTAATTAGTGTTATCATGATAGTTTTAAAATCCTAGAAAACTTGTTTAATGATTTTTAAACTCAATCAAAATGTGTTAGTCCGCTTCTTGGAAACGGTTTTATTTGGACATGTTTCTTTCCACTACAGCTTTACAGTACAACTATGAGGCTGGTAATCCAGTTTATATTTGAAAATTTTGAGAGTCGAAAATGGAACCCTCAACCTTTGGAACACCTTCTACCTAAAATCTGTTTCCTTGTATATCTCTTATTTAACTCCCCTTATAAACTTAACCATACTCACCCAGTGCACATATGCTCGTAAATATCAGTTTAAATGTAAAAAACTGACAGAAACGTTACATAAATGATCTCTACTGTTTAAGGAAGCTCAATGCTAACACTTCATTAGTACGCTACAGAATGCTGCTCCAGATAAAAATTGTACTTTTACTTTGTTCCATACATTCTTATATTTGTATTTCATGTATATGTGTAACAGCCCTAACAAGTATATTCAATTTTTTTTTTAACTGTACAGTGATTTGCAAAACTTTTAGTTGAATGAAATATGTGATATTATTATTACAAAACCTAGGCACTGCTATCCACTCATCACTGTGATCTATATTGGTATATTGTGATATAAACCTGCTGTAATTTGTAGAGTTTTAGACTTTCCAAATACAGCAAGATACTTTTAAGGTTCCAAATGATGCTGTAAATTACATCCTTGTGCCTTCCTTTGACCATTATTACCATGTCATTTGCATACCCTTGAGCGTAAACCCCTCGTGATTAACAAAAACTCTTCGAGGATATGGTGAGCCAATAGTGACCAAGAGTGATGGATTAAACTATTCATTCAGGGCAATCCCTTGTTGCTTTGATTATAAATGACTGCTCTCCTAACCTTGCTGTCATCACCCTATGTATTTAGCGTAGCTGTGATCCATCCAGTTATTGTGGGAACTATACCACTGTCTTGTTTCACTCATTGAAAAAAACAATCGTAGGAGGTGTTATAAATGCACCCTCAATGTCTACAAACCCTATGAGAGAAAATAAATCATGTAGTCAAACAACTTTTCCAGAGTCTTTTATTCATGAATTGGAAAACTATTACAATTTAAACAAGTAAGATACATTTATAATAGCGTTTTTTAATACTGTACTTACTTAGCTCATTCATATATAAAAGTAATAATCTATTTATACCAAAAACTTAAAAAATTAAAAGTTTTAGAAATTAGTTTCCTTTTAGAATTTGTATTTTTTCTTACATTGTTTAATTGGTTAGAGTTTTATCGATAAATTGTAAAGGATACCAGTAATATTTTCTATATAACATCACCAATTATATGTGTAAGAAAATTATTTGTTTTCCATAAACTGGTATCTATGAAGACAATATTATAATCGTAAAGAACATGTAATCAAAAAAATGTTTATTTAAAATTCAAAGATGACCCATAAAAAAATGAAGTACGATGTTTTACCATGCTACCAACACCAATGTATTTTAAAAAGAGGATATAATGTATCTCGGTGAAATTTGAATTTATTCAGCAAATCATACCTGTGTTATCCTATAATGTTTTAGCAAACCCACATGTCAAAATCCAAGTTCAACAAACATTTAAGTAGTAATTGTTTTTTTAGTTAGAAGTTGCTGAGTACTTTTGAATGTAACTTAAATTTATTTAAATATAGGCAGTGGCCCATGAGGATAGGCAGAATAAGGAAAAAGGTGAATAGACTTACGAAACTTTGTTTAGCCAGTTATATCCACAGTAACGCTGTTTTAATGTACATAACTGTATTTATGTACGTTACTTGATATTTTCTACGGATTTCTTCTTCTTCTAAGACACAATTATAAAAAAACAATATATACTTCTTCAATATTTAAAAATCCTAATCCTATAAAAATTATAGTTTACGGTAATGAACGATCCCATAAAATATGATCTAAAGGCGTTGATTTAGGGTATAAACTGCAAAATAAAAAGAAAAATTAAGTGCTTTTAAAGGATGGAGAAGTAGATCTAATAAAACGTTTAGGTTAAATATTTTCTGAAGCAAGTTTTTGATCGCTTCTCCATTCATTTATTGCTTTATGATATCAAAACGCTATGATACCTCTACAATATTATTATTGTATCTTTCATACTGTGATTATCCACAGTATAAGAGATACAGTTCAGAGATCATAAACTCCCATCTCGGAACAACTGTAACTAAACCATGTCGGTATAGAGAGCCAGGTTAAACACTAAACCTCATGGAACGATATGTAGTTAGAAACAATATGGAACAAGCGCCCATGTGTCTCGAGTCCCGCCTCAGACATATTGTTGTTTCAGTTGGTTTATGTTAGCTGGCAATTGTATCTGTGTATTTACGTAGCTTAAAAGTTTCAACTAAAATTGCCAACGGTAACTACATATAACCTATTTTTGGCTGAGCGTTAGCGTAACCTGTCACTAGAAGATCTAGATAAATGTAATTTCTGTCTGTCCGCATGATATCTAGAAAACCAACTTACCTGTAGACTTGAAAACTTTCATGAAGTTTTATTTCTATATAAGCAACAACAAGTTCAACCTATGAGGGTTGGTTTAGCATTAACGTATATTTTTGTATTAGTTTTATGGATAACCATGAAATAATTTAATCTAGCGAGAAAAACGCAGAGTAAACAAATTTTGAAACAAATTAAGCACAATCACATGACATATTATCAAATGGTACATCATGACATGAAGTCCAACCAACCATTTGCAAAACATCACAAAACTATATCATCTTAGATTTTTCATAAAATCTAATTTCTACGTAGACAAGAATCCATTCTAAGTTCTGAGGATAATTATATAATTGGTCAACATAATAGTAAGTCACGTAGCACAATGAAATGAGCGGTATATATGGGATTTTGCACGCAATCTCAACATTAGGGATGGCGTATTTTTATCTCGGAATGCCATAGTAATATTAAATAATATTATTCATTACTTGCAATGTTACCATAACGGACCAAATTAAAATATAATATTATAATGTAATTATTACATCTCCATCACAAATCTTCAACTAAAGTAAATCGAATTTGAATCTGCAAAATACAATTTTATTTTCAGCTATTACCAGATTGACCTGTTTAAGCGGTCCATTAACTTCTTTAATGCAGCTCTCCACTGTATCAGATTTATATATGGCCAAATAATATTTGTTGTTGATATGTGTATTAAAAATACTGCAGTTAATGTGTTAAAATGCTATACAGTGCATATCTGCTTATGCTACACTTCACTTAAACTATTTTAATTTTAATTTAAAAAATGTTTCAGTTAAAAATTATATAACAACGTGCATAGGCTTCGATGAGGTTTCATGTAAAATCCCAACTTTGTAGTTGACTTCATTCTCAAAATGGTCTGTGGAAATACAAATGTTTATAGCTAAGAAGTTTACATCCTTCCTGCAGACAAAAGAAGAGTTTTACCGGCCTGGTAAGTGATAGGCAATGGTGCTCAGTAAAGTTCTATGAATTAAGTTTAATGGAAAACCGAAAGTCTACAGATAAAATCTGTCCCTAGATATATTGTGGATAGTTAGGCTACATGTGTTACTATGACACATGTTAAACTGTTATATGTTGTACTCAGACTGTTTACACTGAAATCTATTTATTCCGGGATTTGTTTTATTATTACCACCATCAAAATAAAAATGTTCCTTCATAAAGTAAAGAGATATAATTAAATTCAACTTTCTCGTAAGTAGAATAGTTTATTAATCTATCACCAATAAAATTAACCTTTATAGCGGTTTTGTAATGAGAATACATTTTAATAAACGGGAAAGAACATCACAGTTATTTGTTCGAATATCACTCGCAAGAGTGTGTTATTAACTTACTCGCAACATGTTATAAACATGTCTTTTACCGTGTGTATTTGTGCATACAAAGCCGGTAACAACACTGATGGCGCAATGGTTTGATCATCATAAATGCTTACTGTACACTCGATCTGTCTCTTAGTTACTGACAGTGCTTAACCTCATTATGCGAGCTTCGACATCTGTTATGGATATGATATGATGAAATAAATATTTGTTTTAACGTAAGCGCAATAGTTTTCGTTTGAAAACTTGCTAAATATACCAAAATATATTTAAATATGTGTTTATTTATTTAAGTCACAATACATGGTAAGATAAATCTCAAATGTAAATTATTTTACTATATATTTAAAGAATGTTTTGTATATTGATTTAAAAAAATAAATTCACTGAGATAAGGAAGTCGTTTCAATGAACTTATTTGAAGATACTGGTAGTCTTGATATAATTTTTAAAGTGGAACATTAATTTTAAAATAATAATCCAAAAACTATTTAATTTACGCCACAAAAATATAGTAAATATAACAGAAATGAGATGTTTCTCTTCACCACAAGTAAAACCTATTGTTATTAGTACTCGTTATGGGATCTCAGTGGTACTCAGATAAATGATTTCTATTATCTTTTGGTTACAAAGTAGGAATATACTACACCACTTGGGATTGAATGCAGAATTTCAAATCAATGGCTCATTTTATTCTTGAGAAGATAAAAGAAATGATTACATTCCCTTGGAGTATAAAAGAGAAAGTTTCTTACTTAGTGAATGATAAGCGTCACTAAATCTCAGTTAAATTGCAACTATGTATTTCCATCCATTACGAATCTCATTCTTGTGTATATATAAATTAACTTTAATGCAAAGTTTAAAGTCTACAGATGATGTCTTTTTCAAGACATTCTTTGGTTAGTTATGCTACACGTGTTGCTATGTCTAACATTGTACTCATGTTGTTTACAAATTTATTTACTATGAAATTTCATCTTTATCATTATGGTTACTCATAAGACTACTATAAAAATGTTCACTAATGCACAACCAAATACGGTGTGACATTCACTGTAATAGAATAGACATTGTCTATATATAAATTAAGCGTCATGCAAAACTGCAAATCTATAATTCAATTTAGTCTTGAAGTATCGTGATGACAGATAGAAAGACCAAACCCTTTAGTAAAAGTAACTATCATAAAGTCTTAGGTTTATACCTCAATTAGTTCGCCCCTCGCGTGATAACCATTACTGTCATTCACTATTAAACAATGTAATTTCTAGCAGCCAAAAACTATCGAGAGAACACAGTACTCTTGGGTATGTCAACCAATAACACAGGCTTTTATTGTTACAATAACAACTTACAGCTACCATTATTGTCCAGTTGATTAGAGACATGTCTGCAACACAATAAACTCGTCTCCTACACAATGATAATAGAGGATACGTCAATAAACATAGATAGGTCTGCTATGGAACTGTGTACGTTACAATATACATTACATGAAAATATTACTTTGATAAACGGTCTGGGATTAGATGATGGAGGACGAGGGAAACTGGGATTGTTTGTCACAGTTCGTCCGGGGCATCCTCCTGGAAAGAAACCCGATCTGGACCGCGAAGTGGCCCAGATCCCTTAACCGAGCGGCTGGATAAGGAGCGAGCCCCACGGGCTTAAGCCAAATTTAGGCCTAGCCTGAAGTAATGCGATAAATAATCCCAGGTTAGAATTCTAAAGAGTAGAGGAGGTTTTTTTAGTAGGTAAACCCGTTTTTAGGGGAGTCACACACTACAGGCTGGCCACCTGCGTGCGATATTTAAATCATAATAATATAATCTTTTTTGCGTTGGTGGGCGCTTATTGTACTGTATTAAAGTATATATATAAATAATATAGGGTAAAACTGTATTTTTAAGATCTTCCACATTACATTGCACCGTAATAACTATTTTATTACTAGAAGTAGAGGTGCAATATGTTTCTCTCGCCATCAATCTTGGAAATATAGAATATTAAGCTATATTTCTCTCTAAAGTAGAATATCAATAATGTTGCTTTGTGAATACAGTCATGTTTCACCAAAATAATTTTCACCGTAAAAACCCCATCGCACAGATAATTTTTTAGCTAAACCTTAAAATAAGTAATAGTCTCAAGAGAACTCTCTACTCGGTGTATTTCTATACATGATTTAGTAGTTGTAGAATAGCATTAAATTAGATCTAGCTAATGATATACAGAACCTTAAATTGATAAGTTTTTTTGCTATTTACTTAGTTGTCTCGTGATGAGGTAGATAATGTGTTTGAAGGTATGTTTCAAATGAATCGAGACAAGAGTATAATCTGAGAAACAAATTTCATTTTTACATTTTAACCTTTTCGAGACAATACCAACTAGATATTCACAAAACTAGTGAGGCTAGCGATATATTTATATCTCAGGCGAAACCTACAATTGATTTAAAAGTGCCCAGGAAGTGTGCTTAGAGAGTTTTAATTGGCTCTCTGCTCCTAGACTAACACTGATTATAAAAGTTTTAAAATTATACAAAATAAAACATCAATTTGCAATATTATTCATAACTTAATTTTGAACTGTTCATTCTACTATTCATACCATTTAACAACACTTCACCGTATAAAAAATAATTCAAGAATTATGTGCGCCAAATAAGAAACCGAATTTCCCAACGCTGTGCTCTTAACGCGAATGATTGTCCACATTTAGCCCAGATTGGATACTTTTCATTAGCTTCGACATCATCAGTCGTGTTTGTCCTACAAACTGTTCCTAGTTATATTATAGCGTGAAATCTGCAATATGTAAGAATGCTACTTTAAGGTGAAACTACACAGAATAATCGTCTAACTCATATCGCTCTTAGGCTTCGGTATTAAGCTCCAATATGTTTAGTTTTAAAATGGATTATTTCAAAACATTATTATAAAATGAAATTTTATAACTATAGTTATTTTAGGTTTGTTTTAAATTATTTAAGTTAAAAAAATACCAAGATAATTGAATAAATGATACTAACATCGGAATATTTAAAACAAAATTTACGTTTTATACCTAAAAATTTGACAGTAACTTTTATTATGAATTCAGTAAATAAAGTAAGATATGCATTAAAACAAAACATATTCGTGGGGAACTCAATTATGTTTTTTCCATAATTCGTCATGTAAATATGACTTGAAATAGAGAATTTAAATTTTCTATAAATAAAACCGAAAATATCTTAATATTTTTTTAAAATGTATATGGAAATGAATGTATATTAAAAATTAGCTAGTGTTATCATATTAGTTTTGAAAGCGCAGAAAACATGAAGTGCATATATAATCGTAAATATCAGTATAAATGTAAAATATTTACGCATAAATTACATAACGAAGTCTACTGTTTACGGAAACACAATGCTAGAATGTCATTAGTACGCTACGGAATGCTGCATCTAATAATAACTGTACCTTAACAGAATGATGCGTTGAACAACGACTGTTCCTTTCCTTTGTCTCATAAATTCTAACATTTCTATCCTATATTTATTCGTACCAATGATAAGTTTTAACAATTATATACAGGAACGGAATTTCGCTCAACTGCACATTCTGGTTTAAACTTTCCGATCATAGAAATATGTGATATTCTTGTCCATATTAAGAATATCACTGTCAACAGATCATAGATTATTAAATTTTACTATGTGTCTAACAGAATGCTCGAGCAGAAGGTTTTCAATGGCACATCTATGAAAAATGTCGACTGAAACAGATAATATAAATTTTAAGCATTAATTGTAAACATTTTAAGATTTGACCAAGATCTGAATCTATAATATACATGGAGGATATATTATGTCTTGTACAAAAATAAAATAAAATAAAACAACTTAAAACATATCCAACAATAAATCACATATGTTACCTGGGAAACGATAAGAAAAATATTTAAAGTGATTCAAGACTTTGGACAGATTAGTTGTTTATTCTACTTTCATCTCATCGGAGGCGTGACATAAGAGAATACCAGGACCTTATATGGATGAGTTACTCTTACTATTCATAACTCAATCTTCTCTCAACATTTTATCTTTGTCCAAAGTGTTCTACTAGTATTAGTAATGATTAATCTCAGTATTTGACACTAATTTGGCCAGCTTTTATACAAATTTATTATTTTATACAAGTAAAATAATTAACGTACAATTAAATTATTAAAATGACTTTCCTGATCGTTATTAATATAATTCAAAGCGGTTTCTTGATTTTTAATTCCTCTTCATAATTAATACGTTATTTTCTAATGGAAGCTACCAAATTTCTGTTTATAGCTGTGTTTAATCCTCCCTGTACCCAAAGTGTACTGGAAGAATTGAGTCCATAAGTTTTATTATTTCTATCCCGTTTGAATAAAGATTTTAGTTTCCTTTTAAACAATAGCCACAACTATATAATTCTTGACGGGAAACAATTTCTTACGTGAATATTAAATTCTTATTTATAAACCGTAGGCGCTGTAAAATGTTTTATGGTGATTCTAATTCAAATGGGCAAATAAAAGTGACCTAACGTCGCTTAACTGAATTGGTTCCAATTTTTTTCGTTCGTGGTTACAGAGCACGGCGGTAAGAGTTTCGATGGGAATGTTGTTCTCTAATTTTGAGCTTGTTAAATTTGTTACTGCATTTTGCACTAGAGTGCTTTACCATCATTCAGTTATTACCTTTGATTCTGATGTGTTTATTTCAACGAGACATTTACTGGATGTAGCACAACACTACGGAAAACTGTTTTATTGTTTCTAGTTCTAATCTTAGTGGTACATTAATACGTGGTTTGTCTGATTTAAAAAATAAAATGTCGTTCTAGTAAAGTTCAATATAAAATGTATAATATTTTGATACGTAAACACTCTCGGACGTAGACTCAACGTACACGCTCGGTAATGAGTACTAATACAGTTCACCGCACGAGTGCAGGTGACAGCATAATGCCTGATGTATGTATGGCAGAGACGCCCTGCAGTCTACTCTGGTCATTTGCATTATATCATGCATGTACAGTACACAATACAGGCATCATCATAGACGGTGTACAGAAAATGTCAAATTAAGCACTGGAAGTAACACAGAATTGTTTCTTAAATTTTGTTTCTAGTAACAGCGATAAAAATACAGTTTCGTCTGAATGAATATATTATACCTTTATATTAGTCGTAAAAAAACAATAAACTGTACTTGAATTCTTAACAGAAAATACAAAGCAACTGAATAATAACCATATCTAACAGATGCGAATAACCTATAATTTATCAAACATTTGTAGACATTCTCATATACGCCGTTTTTGCATAAAAACACTATTATTTATAACTGATAAATTAATAACTGATTCTATTGTTTTTCAATATGATACATTCACTGTATCAAGTTACATCATTCATCACATGTAAAATATCTACCTGTAATAATTAAATCCCTTTGAAATACGCAACCAGAGTATAAATCTGACAATTCCAGTGCTCTGTTTATGTAATTAAATTATAACCAACTAGAGGACGACAGTGTCATTATTTCATTGGAGGTTTTTATATCTTGTGTAGAACACAGAGACCAAAATTAAACTTCGAAAACATTAAAAACACATTTTTGAGATTAAAAGGGTATACATTTATCGAAGTTGATATATCTTCAGGAAGCCCTCTGTCAACCTGCAGAAACATGAATGTGTTACAAGTTACATTGGTATTTAGGAATCAACTGGCATAATTCACCACGAAATCCACATATTCACTTGAAAAATTCCTGTACTTCAAGCCATTTCCATTTGCAGACCAACCATTTGAAAAACTTAAAGTTGATTTAAATGGTACATTGCATTTTCTTCAAGAAATCAATACTTATTGATAATTACGACTTTCATCAGAGTATCTCTGCTGATATATAACTGCCAAGCACAATGATTTCAAAACTTAAGAAAATAAATGTTAGTTTTTTTAAAGCAGTTTAATTAATTTTAATAGAGCTTCTGGTTGAAGAACTTAATTAATTCATATGTACTCTTGGTATTGCCTCAAGTCGAACGGAGATATATGCCGGAATTGTGTGGAAGAGAATGAATATTTAACCAGGCCTTGAAGTAAAAAATCTTGAAATGAATTAAAGGAAACTGTTTACCAAGAGGATTTAAATTCGATAAGATCTCTTCTGCATATGTCAAATAACATTATACCACATAAAATATGGACCAGTGCTCATGAGGTGTACGGATCACAATTTAAAATTCAATAATTGTAGAAAAAGTGTTTTTGTTACTAGGAAATGCAGATTATTATTTTGAGATTGGTTAACGAACAAACTTTGGCTCCTACTATAAGTACATTCTAAGAGATATTTACTGAAAATCTCGTTACAGAATCAGCAAAAATCCTGTAGAGGATATCCTACCTGCTCCAACATTAAATTACGAAGATGAAGTTTCAACCCTTATACTCGTATCACTAAAACACCTTAAAGATAGACCTGAACTCTATGTTTAAAGAACGAGCAACTCGTAATCTAAGAGAAAGTGATCTACAATATTACCTAGAGGAAAGATATTACCCCACAATATCACCACTTATTAATAGAGGGTGAATGTTATAGTATTAGTTCTATAGTATTTTATTATTTTCTGTCTTTTTAATACTAATATTCATTCTGATTGGTTTTTTTATAGGATATGACTAATTTAATTGAAATAAAACCCAATCAAAGGTCGACATGATTATGTTCAAAATATATAACAACCCTATGAAGTCTTTCTTAGTATAGGAAAAGAATATCTAAGATGTATTTTAACTTGTCCATTAACATCATTTACGTATATGCTACACACAACTGATGCATTGTTATGTGTGTATACTCCCTTGTATTCCCTGAACAATACATAGTCTGTAATAACACACCGATGATGGATTGACATCATCTACTTAATTAACTGCTGTAGTCTCAATCACTATTATTTGCTCTTTGTGCTTTACTTCTTGTATGTGATACAATACATAAAGATAATATGATTAAAACAACATGCCAGAGCTTGATTTCTACAAAGCATAATATTAATGTAACAATATTGTTGCTATATTATACAAGTACAGTTAAGGTAGTATGGTCTTTTGATTTTTAACACCAGATTTTAGCTACGTTAGTCTTGAAACATTATTTTTAATTAGTCACAAGGTTATAAATTATTTTTAAAATGAAAGAAAATATCACAGAACATTGACCTTAACATAGTTTGATTTCTGCAACAAAGTCTCAAACTGCGGTACCTAACAATGTTTCTGTGAAGAAGCTTGATAGCCAAAAAAACTATGTGGGTCCAACTCTTAGTGGGTTGAAGATAAATCTTGAAAATAAAAACAATTATGTTGAGATAATGCAAAATCTTAAAGTTGTTAAATTTTGCTGTAAACATTCTTGAGAAAATTGAGTTCAAAATTTAAAGCCCACTAATAGTGAAGAGATGCATAAGACGAAGAAAGATTGACACGAAGAATAGCAGCATATTGTCATAGTAGAAACCTTTACACACTAAACTTGACGTGTGTGACGTATACTATCAAAGAAAACAATGGTTTAATTGTATACATTTCTGTATGAGATTGCAGGAAATGGAGGTCATCCTGCTGTCATAATTGATGACGCTCTCTTAGACGATAGGGATTTTGAAAAAATTCTGGAGAATACATAGACAGTGGTTTGATCTGGAACAAACTTATTGTTATTGTACTTTTTCTGAGTTACTTGAGGACCTTATAGAAATTTTGTACTCCTCCCGTGAAGGATCCTAAATACAATCTTGATAGAGTATTAGCAATCCAAAAAACTGTTAAATTTATTTTAAAAGTATAACTGAGAGAGGAGCTAAGATTGCTCACCATGAATTTTCTTTAGATCACTGAATTTGTCTTATTCTATGGATAAGAACGTGATTCGAGACTGGCAAATCCATTCGTTCTGAACGAGAAGGGGGGACAACTTAAGAATACAAAACAACAACACATGTTTTCGGGCGATTGCTCCTACATTTGGGGTTCGTCTTATTAATAAATTCCTTGAAGGTGTAAATACAGTTTGCAACAGCCTAACTCATTGTTATACATGTAAGTATGTTTACGTTCTTGCCGCAAAAGTCCACCCGCTAACACGTCCCCTGTCACCTCTAACTCACTTTATTTAGCTTACCTGTGAACATCTAGTTTTTGTAGAATAGGGTTGAGCAAGTTACCACTCAATAATTTCTTATCCTTACAATTTCCGACTTATAATTTTCTATTCGATGTTAGTCACATACCATACTCTGATTCATACAGTTGAATTTTGTCAATTTTGATCCTTAAAATAAAAGTTACCAATAAAAAAAACAAACTGAACATGCCAATAGTACAGCCACCGTGGAAAATTTATATTCTTATTTTTAATAATTGCTATTTAATAATATAATAGTCAAATGTCAATTATTATACAGATTTTCACCATACAATCTAACTGTTTAATTTATAAAAGTGTTTAATCATAATACCACGTCAAAACGTCGTCATAGTTAAGTTACTGTACTATTTACAAATTTACTTTATGTTACATTAAAAGTAGGTGTCTCGCATGAAAGGTCTGATTTCTAATAAGAAAAATGTAAATTCAACTTACAGACAAGAGGAGTTTTTCGGCAGCAAGATCCTCAGTTACAAGGTTTTAGAGAAAACAAATTACTACGCGTTAAAATTAGGTTTATTTTTATATATTTTATATTTTTATAACATATATATATATATATATATATATATATATAAAACACCTTTTCCATATGACGATGGTAAATGTCCGAAATCTGTTACCAAATATATATATATATATATAAACCCATATAGCAAAAGTTCTTATGACTCTTTCGGATCCATAAAAACTAAATAACTAACTTTTTATTTTGGTTTAGGGGTATTTTGTTTTTTTGTTTTGTTTATTTTATCAAAAATACTCTCCAAATCAATATAAATTTCATAAGAATAAAAAAATATCTATATCAATTTTTTGTTCGATCTGCACATGGCATAATTCGTTTACATATTTTGTGTTGATTACAAACTTTTAAATCCCTTTGACTTTTATAAATGACTTAAACATCTTCTGCAAATTCTATGTTTTTCTTGTATAAAGCAATATCTGTAACACTATTCACAATAACACTTTTACTTTATGCACAAATATTTACTTTTATCTTATTTGAAATAAAAAAAACTTTTAAACAGTGTTTTGGAAAAGAAGCTATGGCTATCATTAAACCATGTTCATTTTACGTAAAAAACTAAACATGTATAGACATTTTTTGTGTAATATCAGTAGCTTTTGCACCACATATTAATAAGATGTAGATAAATGATAAAAGCTATCCTTATTTTCAGTAGGGAGTAATTTGAGAAGGGTTTAGTTCTCAAGGTACATACATATACATAATACATAAGTAAAAACATTGATTAGTTAATTTTATAGATTTTAATATATTTGCAGGAAAATTATGATATTTTATAACTATATAAATTATAGAATATGACAATTATTATAGGGATTAAAATGATTCAGAATATAACATTACCATTTCCAGCCAAACAGTCTCTTGAGAGACTTGCTCTGGTCATGTCTATTGGCTCGATGGTCTATGATACACTTGTTATTGTTACAGTGACAACTTACTGTGACAGACATTGTTTAGCTGATTAGAAACAAGTCCGTAACACATAACAAAGACGACTGCTGTGTTTGCAATCAACAATGGTGATGTCAGTGTTCTCATGGGAATGTTTGTATGTAGTCTCTTTGGCGCTAGAATGTGTACAGTACAGTATTCAATGCTTTTAGATATAATTTGCTGATAAGACATGTTAAATGATATTCGTAATGTATCTATGTATAAACAATATAATAAAAAATATCTTTTAGGTTATTTTTATGTTGCCTAGTGATTCCAGTAGATTATTTATTTACTACAACAAATAAAGTTAAAAGGAGAGTAATACTCTTTACACAAAATAAACGTAAACTCAGTATATTCAATAAGTTTTATTAAAAGTACTATTATATAGTTAAAACTGTTGTAATTGTCTTTAAAGTTGATCTATGACTCTTCAAACTCGAGTTTCTTGCATAGAACTGAACCTTAAAAGCTCAAGTATATGCATGAGTTTGTTCTCGAGATATCGTGTGGACAGACAAACATATTAGAAATTTGTTCAGCCTCTTCAGTGACAACCTTCACTGAACCTCAATCAATTAATATTTATTTTTAATAACATTATAAAATGGTTAGTAATTTCAAGCTCTCAAATGCTTATTTTTAATTTGCAGTGTACGTGCGCTGAAACTCGAGAGCATAAATCCTTATAATGATCCTAAAATTGTATCGGGTATTTAATAAACCTCATTAATAACTAATAAATCAAATATATGGAGGTAAACACTGTAAACATGAAGCTTAAACAAATCTCGACATTTTCACTTTCTGTGGACGGTACCTCTATTGCAAAATAGTGCTGCTCATCACTTAGGAGCATTCACGAAAACCGACAGTTTTTCTGCTGTGAAGAGTTGTATTTGAGGAAAACAAAAATATTGAACTTTCCTTAACTATGAATATATTCTTACGATTAACTTGTGTGAACGGGGGGGGGGTTTCGACGTAGCATGCAACAAACTTGGGTACATGCTCGGGCATTGTGGGACGCTACTGTTTATGATTATGGTTATGCCTTCCATTGAAACCAGCATGGAATTATTTGTTACCTCCTACATAGACAAACCTTCTTAAAGTATTTATGAAAATGGAGCAGTTCCGTCTTCCCAACCGGAAGTAGGTCAGACCTTGCCTCAACTTATTTCTACCCCGTAGTACAGATTTTATACCTAAATGGATGTGGTTATAGACACAGCGCAATATTACACAGACTTACTACAAACTTTGTTAATTACTACATACTTAGATTATTTTTATTGTTTCTTTAGTTCATTCAAGTCACAATCTCAAAATGGGCCTTTTATGACAAATAATCGCTAAATATAGAATTATCCTGTGGTTTCGATCACAACTAAGAAATATGTAAATGTGATCCAATTGCTCTTTTGCAGAAATATTTTAAAGAAAAACTTATTTGAATGTAAATCTTGAGCGATTTACCTCATAATTTTCAACTGCTGTGTGATATTAAAGGTAGTATCTAAGGTATAATCTACTAATACAGGCTCAAACAGTAAGGAATTATCTTCAAATCTCCCCTGTTTCCTTTATTAATGCCGACATAACTTTTACTGTCCACATTATTTGTTACCAAAAATAAATGTATACTATCTTTATATCTCATCATAAAACAAAATTATAGATTATTATACCCTTTCTCCATTAAAAATGATATAGTGATAAAGTTCTTCCGTAAATATCACACCAAAATATTAATAATAGTAAAATCGTTGTTGCAAAGTTATGCCTAAACACTGAAATGGTATTTCACCAATAGTAAGTTACGTAACAAGTTAGGACCCATGCGACGGCAAATTGAAGCCGTGTTACCCTACTCTTAACGCAATTGCCCACATTCAGTCCAGATTGGATACTTTTCATTAACTTCGACATCATCAGTCGTGTTTGTCCTACCAACTGTATTTCGTGATATTACAGCGTTTGTTATAGTAAACTCAACAATATATTTGGTTCCTACTTTATATAATGTTAAAAGAATATTTATAAACTTATAAATACATATATAAAAATTAAAAATAAACATTATACTCGTTTTTTCGCAATGGTCTTTGAAATTAAGTTGCAATATTTTGATGTTTGAAATGAATTATGTTAAACCATTAATTTTAAATTAAATTTGTAGACTATAATAGTTTTGGAGTTGATTTGAGTTATTTAAGCTTTATAAGTACCGACATAGTTGTATAAATAATACTTATTTAGGGATAAAAATCTTAATTTCTTGAATATTTAGGTTTATTACTTATCCTGTAATAAACTAGAATGTATTTCAGTTAATCGTATTGATGGTGAATTCAACAATGTTTTTGCTACAATTGAAAACCGTTGTAATTAGAGTAGTAGTTTAAATGTGTATGAATAAAACTGGAAATATTTTACAATTTTTGAAAAATGTATATGTGTTTAATTAAATAGTGTTATCATGATAGTTTTGAAATCCTAGAAAACTTGTTTAATGATTTTTAAACTCAATCAAAATGTGTTAGTCCGCTTCTTGGAAACGGTTTTATTTGGACACACAACCACTACAGCTTTACAGTACAAATATGGGGCTGGTAATCCAGTTTATATTTGAAGTTTTTGAAACTCGAATATGGAACCCTCAACCTTTGGAACACCTTCTACCTAAAATCTGTTTCCTTGTATATCTCTTATTTAACTCCAGTTATAAATTTAACCATACTCACCCAGTGTACATATATTTGTAAATATCAGTTTAAATGTAAAAAACTGACTGAAACGTTACATAAATGATCTCTACTGTTTACGGAAGCTCAATGCTAACACGTCATTAGTACGCTACAGAATGCTGCTCCAGATAAAAATTGTACTTTTACTTTGTTCCATACATTCTTATGTTTGTATTTCAAGTCCTAACAAGTATATACAATTTTTTTTTCAACTGTACAGTGATTTGCAAAACTGTTAGTTGAATGAAATATGTGATATTATTATTACGAACCTAGGCACTGCTATCCACTCATCACTGTAATCTATATTGGTATATATTGTGATATAAACCTACTATAATTTGTAGAGTTTTAGACTTTCCAAATACAGCAAGATACTTTTAAGGTTCCAAATGATGCTGTAAATTACATCCTTGTCATTTGACCATTATTACCATGTCATTTGCATATCCCTGAGCATAAAACTCTTGTGATTATCAAAAACTCTTCGAGGATATGTTGAACCAATAGTGACCAAAAGAGTGATGGATGAAACTATTCATTTAGGGCAATCCCTTGTTGCTTTGATATAAAAGACTGCTCTCATAACCTTGCTGTCATCACCCTACGTATTTAGCGTAGCTGTGATCCATCCAGTTATTGTGGGAACTATACCACTGCCTTGTTTCACTCATTTAAAAAAACAATCGTAGGAGGTGTTATAAATGCACCCTCAATGTCTACAAACCCTATGAGAGAAAATAAATCATGTAGTCAAACAACTTTTCCAGAGTCTTTTATTCATGAATTGGAAAACTATTACAATTTAAACAAGTAAGATACATTTATAATAGCGTTGTTTAATACTGTACTTACTTAGCTCGTTCATATATCAAAGTAATAATCTATTTATACCAAAAACTTAAAAAATTAAAAGTTTTAGAAATTAGTTTCATTTTAGAATTTATATTTTTTCTTACATTGTTTAATTGGTTAGTGTTTTATCGATCAATTGTAAAGGATACTAGTAATATTTTCTATATAACATCACCAATTATATGTGTAAGAAAATTATTTGTTTTCCATACAGTGGTATCTATGATCGTAAAGAACATGTAATCAAAAAAATGTTTATTTAAAATTCAAAGATGACCTATAAAAAATTGAAGTACGATGTATTACCATGCTACCAACACCAATGTATTTTAAAAAGAGGATGTAATATATCTCGGTGAAATTTGAATTTCTTCAGCAAATCATACCTGTGTTATCCTATAATGTTTTAGCAAACCCACATGTCAAAATCCATGTTCAACAAACATTTAAGTAGTAATTGTTTTTTTTAGTTAGAAGTTGCTGAATAATTTTGAATGTAACTTAAATTTATTTAAATATAGGCAGTGGCCCATGAGGATAGGCAGAATAAGGAAAAAGGTGAATAGACTTACGAAACTTTGTTTAGCCAGTTATATCCGCAGTAACGCTGTTTTCATGTACATAACTGTATTTATGTACGTTAATTGATATTTTCTACGGATTTCTTTTTCTTCTAAGACACAATTATGAAAACAAATATATAATTCTTCACTATTTAAAAATCCTAATCCTATAAAAATTATAGTTTACGGTAATGAACGATCCCATAAAATATGATCTAAAGGCGTTGATTTAGGGTATAAACTGCAAAATAAAAGAAAAATTAAGTGCTTTTAAAGGATGGAAAAGTAGATCTAATAAAACGTTTAGATTAAATATTTTCTGAAGCAAGTTTTTGATCGCTTTTCCATTCATTTATTTCTTTATGATATCAAAACGCTATGATACCTCTACAATATTAATCACAGTATAAAAGATACAGTTCAGAGATCATAAACTCCCATCTCGGAACAACTGTAACTAAACCATGTCGGTATAGAGAGCCAGGTTAAACACTAAACCTCATGGAACGATATGTAGTTAGAAACAATATGGAACAAGCGCCCATGTGTCTCGAGTCCCGCCTCAGACATATTGTTGTTTTCCGTTTGTTTCTGTTAGCTAACGTTAAGGGATTGGTATCTGTGTATTTACGTAGCTTAAAAGTTTCAACTAAAATTGCCAACGGTAACTACATATAACCTATTTTTGGCTGAGCGTTAGCGTAACCTGTCACTAGAAGATCTGGATAAATGTAATTTCTGTCTGTCCGCATGATATCTATAAAACCAACCTAACTGTAGACTTGAAAACTTTCATGAAGTTTTATTTCTATATAAGCAACAACAAGTTCAACGAATGAGGGTTGGTTTAGCATTATCGTATATTTTTGTATTAGTTTTATGGATAACCATGAAATAATTTAATCTAGCGAGAAAAAACGCAGAGTAAACAAATTTTGAAACAAATTAAGCACAATCACATGACATATTATCAAATGGTACATCATGACATGAAGTCCAACCAACCATTTGCAAAACATCACAAAAATATATCATCTTAGATTTTTCATAAAATCTAATTTCTACGTGGACTAGAATCCATTCTGAGTTCTGAGCACAATTATATAATTTGTGAATAAAATAAAATGAAATGAGCGGAATGCATGAGATTTTGCATGCAATCTCAACATTAGGGGTGGCGTATTCTAATCTTGTAATGCAATAATAATATTCAATAATAATATGTATTATTTGTAATTATAAACTGTTACGTCTCCATTACAAAATTTCAACTAAAGTAAATCGATTTTGAACCTGCAAAATACAATTTTATTTTTAGCTATTAATAGATTAGACTGCGTGAGCAGTCGATTAATGTCTTTACTGCAGCACTCTACTCTATTAGATTTATATATGGCCAAATAATATTTACTGTTGATATACGAGTATGTACTAAAAATACTGCAGTTAATGTGTTAAAAATACTGTACAGTTCATATGTGGTTATGCTACACTTCACATAACGTTGCTGAATGTTGTTTGTTATAAAATTGTAACATTTATTTATAATACTTATTTTGGGGACATGAATTTTCAAAAGGCCGAAAGTGTATACAATTTTGTATATTTATTTTAAAATAATTTAATTGTAATTTACAAATAAGTATTTAACTTTTTAGCTTCATATCGGAAATTTTATAAAGTTAAATTAAACAGAAATCGAACGGTCTAATGAAAAACAAACAAAATGAATGCTTGCTAATAATTTCCTAATTTGATCAAATGAATAGTTTTTAAAATGCTATAAATATAATTATAAACTCCTAAATAGATGATTTTAATGTTATTAGGCATGGTGGATCAGAAACTAATTATAAAGTTTTAAATTAATGAGCTTTAAATATAAATGTAGGAAGTAAAGAAGACAATTAAATAATGTTTTTAATTAACAAAATATTATTATGTATAAATGAATACACATAAAATTAAATACCACAAATTTAGCCACTAAAGTAGTGAAAAAGCACATAACAATTTGGTTTTAATTTTTTATTTTCATAATTAACTTAATCTTAATACTTGAAGATGAATTCTCAAAATTCGAAATGTACATTGTACGAAAGTAAAAAGTTTTAAAAGTGTTAAAAAGGTTTTTCTATTATATACATATTTATCAAACACTTTTCGAGGCTACATCTCTAATAAAATATTATTTTCATAGTTATAACAACTATAAGGAATTGGTAGTGAAACTATATAATCGATTTAGAAACTAAATAATTTATACGCTGTTTGCATAATATCACTTTGTCAATAAGTTCTTGATCATTTTAATCGTTTCTGTGTAATAGAAACCAATGGAGTGTACGTAAAATGTTACATTCCCAGACAAGTGATGGGAACTTCTGAAAGGTCAAATACTGAGAAATCAGATTTTTCCTTAGTTTTATTGCAATATTTTCTAAATCTAACATTGTACATTGTATGTATATTAAAACAGAGATTAAAATTTAATATTTATTTGTAAAACAATAAATATTTTTGTTTATTGTTTATTTACTTGTTTTGCCCTGTATTCCCTCAACAATACAAAATCTGTAATAACACGTTGATAATGGATTGGTATCATCCACTTAATTAACTACTGTAGACTCGATCGGTCACTTGTGTTTGCCCTTTGTGCGTTACCACATGTAGCCTATGTGAGGCAATGAACAAAGTTAATTTGATTAATTGAAAAGAATAATGCTTGGTTATAATAGACTATTAATATTATGGAAATATACTTACTAAAAGTAGTTTTTTTGCGTGTAATAATAAAGATACAAACACATTGCAAGATGAAACTATTTGATATTTAAATTTGAAACTGTCGACAAATGTAATTGTGTCACAATATCCTCTTTTTCCAAAATATACATTTTAAATATATAATGTACTTTTTTCAGAAAGTTTTAAATGTAAAGCATGCAATTCTTAGTAGATGTTTAATGACGGGGTTGCCTACTAAGAATGTTTATGACAGTTTGCCAAGGGTTTGGTATAAAACAGTAAAATTAAAACAAATAATATCTAGTTCTGTAAATAAATGTTTTCACAGAAAAATATTCATTGGATATATAAAAGACACAGTGGGTAAATGAGGTTTGTTGCCAAAATAAGAGTATCATTAAAGCTTTCATTGAAATAATGTGTGTTGAGTACATATTCGAGTTGAAGGGTACTAAAATACTGGTTTTAAAATATTGAATCTGCTATGAAATACTTACTTATTAATTATTATAAAACTAATCATTAGTATGTATAGATTGTACTATATTAATGGATTCTTTTTTCATAGTATTCTCCAAAATAGAATTTTTGAAAATTCCGACATCAATTGTAGTAACACTATTTTATAAATAGTTAAAAATCAAATTAAGTTACTCAAAATATAGGCCTCTCTTTTCATGAGTATTATTGTGGTAAATTACTCCAACTAGACACATAAACCACATACCCCTTATTAATCTAACCTCTTCGAGTACCAGTTGTTTATAGCTGTAAGTTGTGTTGTTGTGGGATTACCGTCAAATATCATTACTGTTGATAGTTTAAAAAACTACCATAATTAAAATCTAACGAGTTATTATTCTTAAGTATTGTTGATTTGTAACGGACGACAGTACAATAAATACAAACAAATAAATTAATGATGACAAGAAATTATGAAGATATATCGGTACCCGAGTCTTTATTCGTAAATACAGTTGATGGCAGAGTTATGAAACGCTTCCAATCAAGCCAGAGAGAGAAGCCAATCTCTCCCAATAAGTCCATAGAGCTTCCAATATCGTAAATATTGGAGCTACGGATGAGCTGGATGTTACCACAGTAATGCCCCAGATGATTGATATTTTGAAAAAGTAAGTTTTAACGCATTAATGGTTAAGGTATGAAAAATGTATTAAGTATTTAGTACTAAGGAGTTAATAGTTTACAAAGATGATACATTTTTTTTTGATCGATGGAAAGAAGACAATCCTATTTTTACTACTTTATTTCAACCAGTCGTATTTAAGGAGCTTCCACTACGATAATCTAGCTTAATTCTACCTGTAATAATAAGGCTTGAAAATGCAGTGGTTAGAATTCAAAATTTATTAGAAAAATATCTAGAAATGTTTTTAATTTACTACTTTGCATATGGTTTTAAAGATATATTTTTGGTAAGAATAAAGTTTAATGTGATTTACTTCTATATTAAAAAAAACAACAAAAATATTTGTTTTAAAATAATGTATTAATTTAACTAAGATTTCCACTTTCAAACTTTGAGAATCGAAAATGAGACCTCAAGCTTCGTCTCAGGATGAGCATGACACTTTCTTACAATCACCCTTTATGTTTAAACTGTATAATAATTGCTGATGATATGTGTGCACTCATTATATCAATGTAAATTCAAATCTTTGAAGGAACAGCAATACTAGCAAAATGTACTCACAAAGTATTTCTTACTAAGCATTATTACGCAGTAGAATGCTGCATCAGGTAACAACTATACATTTCCTTTAAATCATAACTCCTTTCAGTTGTATTTCAAATATATTTGATGTTGTTATAACAAGACCAAAATGCTACTGAACCACGATTCGCTTAGAATAACGGTCTTTATAGAATATATTCTCTTCATTGCCAGTTGGAAGAATATTGCAACTTAAATCTAACTGATGCATCCACGTTCCATAATTTTTTTCACTTTAAGCTAGTTCCTCTTATGTTTTACTTATTGTTTTCTTAATAAAAGCTTTGGGAAAATTACTTTTAAATTTAATATTATTCTCATGTTTATAATATGTTTAAAATACGTTACGATTCAAATATAACTATAAAAACATTGAATAACAGAATTTGTTTACTTAATTGGTTCTAATAATTATATGAATTTATGTTGCACATCGCAGGTATCTATATATACTAAAAAATATCTTATATATATATATAATGACTAAGTCAGCAATCTGTTTGTTTTCTATCGGATTGACCATGTGTAGCTTAAGTTATAAAAAATTACGTAGACTATAATTTTATTCCATCCGTTAAATTTTTATTTTATAGAATTTTCTTTGCATAAAAACTTATTGATTCTAAAGTTTTCTCGTGTAATGTAAAAATGTTCAAAGCTTAATAGAGAGACACTCACCACAACTCTGAACTTGATGTTTCTGACATGAATATGCATTTAGTGAGAAATAAGAAATGAGGGCTTTGCTTATAAATACAAATATTTATTGTAATCAGTATTAAATGTAGGTCAAGTGTACGAAAGGGCCACGAGGGATTACACTTTCCCGTATAAATACAGAGTTTTTAATTTTATTTACTTTTTTATTAAGTATTAGATTAATGTATCAGTATTGAAAGTTTGTGAAGTTTTACTATCCATCTTAGTTTGTATAAAGAAGAGAATAGGAAGAATGAAGTGGAAAATTTCTTTTAGAGAAAAATCAGATTTAATATGCACATAACATATTGAAACTATTGAAGTGTGTTTTTGATTTACACAAAGTTTTTATTTCTGATTTATAATTTGATTGACCAACCATACTGCATGTGGTTTTAAGGGCATTAAAGTCACCGCATTGAAAAAAAGATAAACCAGATACCATTATTAAAACTTAAAATAATGTTTTGTATGTCTAACTGAAAAATTTGTTAACTGTTAACATATATAACTGATTAAGAAAAATCTGTTTTTTAAAATTTTTGCTGTATTTGATATGTAAAATAGAACACCTTAGTGATGTGCTTTTAACAAAACCAAATCTTTCAGGCCATTTTCTTTTTATTGTTTTATTAAAGTAATGTTTTAATTTAATGTATATTGTTACGTACACAGTTCCATAGCAGACCTATCTATGTTTATTAACGTACCTCTGTTATCATTGTGTAGGAGACGCGTTTATTGTGTTGCAGACATGTCTCTAATCAACCGGACAATAATGGTAGATGTAAGTTGTTATTGTAACAATAAAAGCCTGTGTTATTGGTTGACATACCCAAGAGTACTGTGTTCTCTCGATAGTTTTTGGCTGCTAAAAATTACATTGTTTTAAAGTGAATGACAGTAATGGTTATCACACGAGGGGCGAACTAATTGATGTAAACCTACAACTTTATAATAGTTAATTTTACTAAAGGGTGTTTGCTCTTTCTATCTGTCTGTATCTCTATCTATTATCACGATACCTCAAGACTAAATTGAATTAGAGATTTCAAGTTTTGCATGACGATTTATTTATACGTAGACAAGAAAAGTTCGACCATGGTGTATGACACACCGTAGAATTAGGTTAAGTGTTAGTGAACATTTTTACACTAGTCCTGTGAATAACCATAATGACAAAGAGAAAATTTCATAATAAATAAATTTATGAAAATAATTAGCACAATGTTAAAAATAGTAACACATGTAGCCTAACTATCCAAAGAGTATCTCGAGAAAGACATAATCTGTAGACTTTAAAATTTGCATTTAATTTGCAAAGTTAATTTATATGTACACAAGAATGAGATTTGTAATGGTTGGACATACATAGTTGGAAGTTAACTGAGCTCTAGTGAAGCTTATTATTCTCTAAGAGGATACATTTTCTCTATTAAACGCCAAGGGAATGTAATCATTTCTTTGATCTTCTCAAGAATGAAATGAGCCATTGATTTGAAATTCTGCATTTAATCTCAAATGGTGTAGTATATTCCTACGTTGTAATTAAAAGATAATAGAAATAATTTATCTAAGTACCATTTAGGTCCCATAACCAATAGTAACAATAAGTTATCGTGTGTTTAAAAAAAAGTTTTACTGGTAGTGAAGAGAAAAATCTCTTTTGTGTCAAAAGGATTTACTATATTGTTGTAGCGCAAATTAAATAGTTTTTGGATTATTATTTGAAAATTAATTTTCAACTTTAAAAAGACCACCAAGACTGAATATAAGTATCTTCTAGTAAATACATTGAAACATCTTCCTTATCTCATTGAATTTATTTGTTTCAAAACAATATACAAAATATTCTTTAAATACATGGTTAAAACAATTTACATGTATTGTAATTTTATTAAATAAAAATATATTTTGGTATTATTGTTTTTCAAATTAAAACCATTGCGCTTACGAACAAATATTTAATCACATCATATCCATAACAGATGTCAAAGCTCCCATAATGAGGTCAAGCACTGTCAGTAACTAAGAGCCAGATCGAGTGTACAGTAAGCATTTATGATGATCAAACCAATGCATTATCGGTGTTGTTACAGGCTCTGTATGTACAGACACATACAGTAAAAAGTCTTGCTTGTAACATGTTGCTAGTAAGTTAATAAAAGTGCTCTTGTGTGTGATATTCGCATAACTAACTGTTATGTTCTTTGACGTTTATTAAAATGCATTCTCATTATGAAACCGCTATAAAGATTGATTTTATAGGTGATAGATTAATAAAGTATTGTACGTACCAGAAAGTAAACTATATCTCTTTCCTTTATGAAGGAACATTCTTATTTTGAATAATACAGAGATTTACAACTCCACGTAATTGATCGTGACATTTCTACGTAAGAAACATCGATTTCAAAGATAGTGCTACAACAATTCATTGGATTTAGCTGAACGTTAGCAAAGATTAATTACACTCGTATCAAGGGTAACGGTGTGGGTAGTAACAAAAAAGTCCCGGAATAAATAGATTTCAGTGTAAACAGCCTGAGTGCAACACAACAATTTAACATATGTGATAGTAACACATGTAGCCTAACTATCCATAATATATCTAGGGAAAGATTTCATCTGTAGACTTTCTATTTTTCGTGAAACTTAATTTTTACATACTTAACATTCATAGAATTTGACTGAGCATCATTGCCTATCATTTACCAAGCCGGTACCACTCTTATTTTGTCTGCAGGTGGGATGTAAACATTTCAGCTATAAACGTTTGTCTTTCCACAGACCATTTCAAGAACGAAAGAATTGTGATTTTACATGAAACCTCATCGAAGCCTATGCGACACGTGGTTATATAATTTTTAACTGAAACAGTTTTCAAATTCAAATAAATACTGTTTAAAAAGAGTTGAAATAAAACATTTTAGTTCTAGTGAGGTGTTAGTTATAATTGATGCAAAGGCTATTACTCTGACGCTCACATTTCATGTGACCTTAGCGTCCGAGAACCAGATGAGCCGAAACTGTAACTAGATTTAGGTTTCTTAACTTATGAGGCCTAAGTGCAACTAAGTCCAGAGTTAGTTAATTTCAAGTTAGTTTGTGGAAGATTGTACGAGCTGTGTATATCTGTAACGTCCGTATCTCTAGCCATGGTTCCTACCTTTCTATAGTCATTCTCTCATCTCGGTAATTAATACTTAATTTGTAATCATGCACATTATTTTAAATGCTTTTTTCAGCTGCTTTTATAATTTGCCTAAGAAAATAGTAGGTGGAGGAATGTTGGAGAACTAAACATATAGTGATGTATAACGGTTTTTATTCTGCGCTAAAAATAACTAAATATTTTAACAACATGATGGAATACACTTAAAACGTATTATACCTTTATAACGATGGTATAACATATAACTAGAAAACGGCATTTTAAATTTCTGGAAATTGTATTGTATTGAATACAATATAACTTCTTATGCAATTCTACATCTAACAGCATACACTTCAAACATGCATTTAAATTGTTTTAGAATATTAAAGTGTAGCAAATATGTTTCATCAAGTATCTAAATTCCGCTTTAGTTCTTGAATTTCCTCACTAGGGACATACACATTACAGATTATTGATTTTAAACTTCGGCCTGAAGAATGCTAACACGTCCTAAAAAAGGTTTTCGAGATCAATCAAGAAGTGATATAAATGTCGCCAAGTTTTTACAAATTAAAATACAATTATATCGTATATTATAAAAATATAATAATTAATAGTGCACGATAACACCATCATGGACGATTTTCTATTTTTGCAGTCCTGAGTTAACCAAAACCCACTTCCAGTTTAAGTGATGAATCATGTTACAATAAGTTACCACTTGTCAGCCATGGAGCCCAAATCTCGCTAGTTCTCTCCGTAAATATTTAGTTATAAAGAAGATAACCCTTCATATTCATTTATCATAAATGGGCCATTTACGTGAAAGTATACGTGGGTTAGTATTGGATTGTATATAAAATAATAGATCCCTCAAAAGGTACGTGGAATTGTATAATTTAACGCGAATTAAAAAATATCGTAGTAAACAACTTTTAATTATTGTATACTGATCA